>NC_091751.1:70537664-70837664 GCF_043380555.1 Nothobranchius furzeri | reverse complement strand
TGCTCTACTCCATCCTGTGTTCTGCCTCCTTGTGGATGATGTCGGTACTGAAGAAGTTAGATTTAATTACACTATGAGTAGTAACATGATTTCCATATTGGTACATTTGTATTGATCACATTAGTTTACGAATAGATCAATCATGTAACGTTCTATCAGGCTTAGAGGGACTCCGTGGCCTGGCATCGGCCCTGAGACTGAGGGGTTGTGGGTTCAAATACACGGTTGGGTCATACCTAAGACATCAGAAATGGGACCCTCAGCATTAAGGGGATGGATTGGGGGGGGTTAAACCCCCAAATGGTTCCTGTGTCTGCAGCTCACCGCTCCCCCAGCGGACGGGTCAAATGCAGAGAACACGTTCCAACAGTGTGTGATGATTAATGCCACGGCTGTGGATCGAGAAGCTTTACCCTGTTGAGTTTCAGCAGCACACAGGGTTTTCCCTCGGGGTATCCAAACTTGTTGTCGGTGAGGCCGGAGCAGAATCTCAGGCTCGTCCTTTTGAAGGGACAGACTTTGTCCATTTTTTCCTGATCCTCATCTTTCTTAGTGTAGACTCCGGGAGTGCATTCGGAGTTCATCTCCTGCACGTTGTCGTTATATTCTGACAGAGAGAGGACACGGACAGGACTTATTCGGCTACATGGCGTGGTGGGTACAGCATCTGGGGTGACGAGTGTTCGGGGGAGCACTTACTCTCCAGAAAGTTCTCCAGCTCTTTGGTGTACACCTCGTACTTTTGGGGCTCGGATCTGTTGAATGTGATGTCCAGGGTACTTGGGCGAATCACCAGTCCTGCAACAAAGACATCAAGTTGTGAACTTAGGGGTGGAAACCAGTTTGTTCTGGAATGAAATGATCCGGAGAGCTGTTGTCTCAGCCGATATCACTCCCATCCAAACAGATCGATGCAGAAGCAGTAATGTAAAACATTTTTGTGACAGCGTCTAGGGTATGAATAATGGATGCTAATAGGAGAAGTGGTGTGTGTTAAGAGGCACGAACCTGGAGTGGGGATGCGGTCCCTGTACCTGGGCACGTAGTCGTCCAGCGTGAGCAGCAACACCCACATGGTCAGGGCGAACATCCCAGCCAGGAAACAGTAGAATACCAAGTAGAAGAGCAGGATGAGGGCTGCACCAAGTCAGAGGACAGACATGCTCAACACTGGCCCACGTTCCCACTCCCAACACCTGCACCCCCACTCCCAACACCTGCACCCCCCAAGCTGACAGGAACCTTTTTAACAGACAACAGGACTTTTCACAGGTTTTTAAAATCAGTCTGGATCCCGAGACATCTGCTGCCTCCTCCATCCGGCGCAGGGAGCACACGTCAGACTCAAAATGGTTAACCAACATCCCGCCTGTGCAGCACAGATGCCCTCTAAAAGGTGACTTCTAGAAAAAAAAGCACACATGCACTCCCTCCATTTTTTCATTCCTCCTCAGAGGTATCCCACAATGCACCTGCCTGGTGAGTGAAAGAAGGAGAAAGAAGAGAGGGAATCCCATTTGACCTTGACAAACATGCTAATGTGGGCGGCCATGGAACTGCATTGGAGCATCCCACTGCACAGTGGCACGGGGGCCCAGGCAGCCTGACGGGCTGCGAGAAAGGGAGGGAGGGTGGTGCATTGCCACCACATACCGGGAACCATCATTCCACAGAATCCATATAAGCTAGTTCTGGACTGGGATCAGCAGCAGATCTGCCGTGTTGGTGCACTTATGGATGAAAGCCCTCCTGGCCTCAGCTGCAGGAGGAGAGCGGGGCACACCTTTAGGTAGCATCACTCCTGCTGCTGAGGTCTCTTCTCCCTTCCACCTTCACGGAGGCCTGAGATAATCTGTCTTCTGAACTCATTCATGCTCAGAGGTCTGAGCGGGCTGGTGCTGTGGGAAGGGAGGTGGAGGACATCGATGGTGTGAAAGTCAAAGAGGGGCTCCTTACCCCAGCTGCTGGCCGTTCGCCCCAGCACCTCTCCGGTCCTCGGGTTGTAGAAGGAGTCCTTCCAGCTGGACGCGTTCTCCTTGCTGGCAGCTTTATCCTCGGTGCTCGCCATGCTGCGGCCGGTGTTCGGTCCCTCAAACACAAAAGAAAAAAGAAAAAAAAAAGAAAAAAAGAAAGAGCCGGTTCCCTTAGATGACAGAGGAGGTGGGAATGCAGGAAAGGCTTAGCGGTCCGATGCGATGAAGCGACGGCGAGCCGGCGGTGAGTGGGCGGCGAGGGAGAGCGGGAGGAGAGAGATGCTCTGCTGGAGCCAGAGGGGGGAGAAAAGAGACGGGAAGGGGAGGAAAGAGAAGAGAAGAAAAAACGTGTGACGTACGCACAGCCCCGTGGTGGCGGCTGATGCAGTGTGCGCAGATGGATGAGCATTGGTTAACGGAGAGACGCGCGCACACGCGCACAATTCACCAACGTGAGAGGCAAGCGCGTCCACGTGCTCATCATCTCCTTTATTCCGATGGTTGCAGCGTTTCCGGTGAAGAGGGACCGGAATGTCCGCCTTAAGCCCCCCAACCGCAGACAGGCGGTGACTCACGAAGCGGGTCCGGGCTGCTGCAGGTCAGGAGGACACTCCCGCAGTGATGGACAACGTCCCCGGTAACACCTGAGTCCCATTTATTTATCATCTCAGGGGACATGTCTCTCCTGAAGACACTTTCTTACAAAATACCACAATCATGAGTTAAATACAACTTCATCACAATTAATACATCTTATTTTGATGCATGAGATATGCAGCAAAAACTAAATGACTGACTCTTACTGCCGGGCCTGTGAGATTTACTATTTCAGGTAAATTCAGTTTATTTTTATAGCACCAAATCACGGCAGGGCCTTCACACAGTAAACAAGCCGATCTGTGAAAGTTTCCGTTGTAAGGAACCCAGCAAATTGCATCAAGTCACTGACTAGTGTCAGTGACTATACAGCAATCCTCATACTAAGCAAGCATGCAGCGACAGTGGAAAGAAAAACTCCCTTTTAACAGGAAGAAACCTCCAGAGAATCCTGGCTCAGTATAAGCAGCCATCCTCCACGACGCACTGGGGATCGAGAAGACAGAGCGCGCGCACACACACACACACACACACACACACACACACACACACACACACACAACATATTTATTGATATGCATCTAAATTCACAGGTTACGATTTGATTTAAAAAGAAAACCCTTTATTACAGACCGACTGGATTCAAATACACAATAAGAATGAAACTATTTGATTTACAGTTAGTATTTTTGTAGATATTTTATTAAATAAAGATGCTAATTCTGTTCAAGTGACAATATTCTCTTTTCAAATATGTAAAAGACCACATATCCCAAAAGCACTGTGGCTTTATGGCACTTGCAAAAGAAAGAAAAACTGCATAAATAAACCACACATTAGAGTATTTATTTTTATACATGAACCTACAAAACGTGGCTGAATCTGTGGATTGAAACTCCATAGGTAAACATAGCACATCCTGAGTGTTTTGAACACTAGAGGTAGGTACCGTAAATCCTCTATTACAGGCCCGGGCCTTTATTTACTCAAGCAGATCCTGGTTCAGACCTTTATTGGAAGGAGGCCATTATTAGAGACTTTTTTTTAAAAAAATCCAAACTTCTGGTACAATTGTTTGATTTTGTTAAGATATTAATGCCACGTTACAACACTGAGCTAACTGCTAAAAACATTAGCGCTCTAAAAGCTATTTGTGGTGAGGCCACGTGAAAACAGTATCAAACTGTTTATCTGCTGTTTTTGTAGCTGCTTTTCTAAACAACTGTTCAACAAAACACCACAAAAAACCTTTATTAAGCCCTTACCTGTGATGAAGTGATCACTGCACACGTTAGCATTTTCCATTCCGTTTCTGCTCATCTTGCAGCCGGAGATTATGATCCACTCTTCCGTCTTCGTTCAGTAAGTTTCAGTAAGTCCTTTGTGGTGCACAACTTTCAGACATGAAAAAAAAAAAACTTTTGTTTTTGTTCCGATTGCACGGAATTTGGGCATGTTTACAACCAGTCAACAAAGTAAATAAGGTTCTGTGCTGCAACGGCTACCTCCTGACCCAGCTCTGCAGTTGGTGACGTGGAGGCAACTTGACCCCTCCCACCCACGCTCCCCGTGGACTTACCAGTAATATTGATGACTGCCAAGAAAAAAAGTTTCTAATAATAGCCCGGACCACTATTAGAGACCGGCATTTATTCACCCCCGCTGACAGTGAGATCGGGCAATGTAGGAGACCCAGCCGGTAATGGAATACAGGCCAATATTAGAGGATTTACTGTAATAATGTAGACAAGTTACACACCAATAAAAAATAGATTTTAAGATCCTCCTTCTCACATATAAAGCTCTTAATAATCCATCTCCATCATACATCAGTGATCTGATTGTTCCATACGTTCCTAACCGAGCACTTCGCTCTCAGACTGCAGGTTTACTGGTGGTTCCCAGAATATCTAAAATTAGGATGGGAGGCAGATCTTTTAGTTATCAGGCTCCTCTCCTGTGGAACCAGCTCCCAGCTTTAGTCCGTGAGGCAGACACCTTGCCTACTGTAAAGGATGGGTAGTTTAAATCTTACTTATGAACCAAAAAATGTGAGATTCCATAGAAATATGAAATATCAATCTGATGGATCTTTGACTAATTTAACCAGAAGATCAGAACTTTTTATTGCAGGGATTAAGCGGCACTTCGTATTAACTCCAAGGAAAGAGAGAGAGTCAGGTTTAAAATAGTTAAGAAATTTATTTCTACACAATTTAAACAAGACTGACTTAAACACTCTGTGTACTGATGGACTAAGGAGGAGTGAGACGTGATGAATGATGGTGTGTGTGTGTGTGTGGAATGTTATTATCAGAACCAGTGGATCCGGAGAAGCATTTAGTTCTGAATGGGAGTGAATATTTCGCTCTAAACTTTAGTAGGAGATTTATAACACACATGAGACACCATCTGTCGGTCTACGTACCCCAGGGGAAGCCTCCGTTTAGATCCAGAATGTCGAGGTCCTCTTGGACCCTCCTTGGAACCGAAGCCGGTAGAAAAGCAGCGGTGCCGACCAAACTAGTCTTGGAATGCTTCCAGGTCACGACAGTTATCACTGGCGTCTCCGAGACCCTGAAGGGGTCGTGAGGTTCAGCTTTTATTCTGAAGGAACCGTTGCGGTCAGGTGTAACTTGCAACAGATTTTATCCAGCTTGTCGAGGTTCTTTATGGCTGAAGAGAAAGTCTGGATGACCTGTCCGAGGTCAAGGTCACATTTATTTCTAAAGCACACTTATTATTGCTTCCGCAACCCAAAGTGCTGTACAACACAGAAGATAAAATCGCAAACAAGTATAACTAAAAACCATAAAACCATAAAAATCAGCAAGTTAGGATAAAAACAACATTACATCACACAATTATAAAATCAATAAAAATGAGAAATAATGACGATGACAAAATAAAATCATCCTACATGAAAGCCAGGTTGAATAAATGAGTTTTAAGCAAGGACTTAAAGACATCCAGACTTTGTGAGGTCCTGATCTGCAGAGGAAGACTGTTCCAGCGTGTGGGACCGGCCACAGAAAAGCCCCATCTCCTCTCGTCTTTAGGCGAGCCTTTGGAACTGACAATAAAAACTGTGAGCCCGACCGCAAATTCCTGGCAGGAGTGTAGGGTGACAATAAATCATCTATATAAGGAGGGGCCAGACCATAAAGTGATTTATAAACAAAAAGCAACAATTTAAACTGAATCCTGTAATGCACTGGCAGCCAGTGAAGGGAAGCAAGCACTGGAGAGATGTGAGCATGCTTCCTTGTAGCTGTTAAAAGGCGGGCTGCTGCATTTGGAACCAGTTGCAAGTGGTTTAAGGAGAATGCCCTAATCCATAGTACAGGGAATTGCAGTAATCTAGTAGACAGGAGACAAAGTGATGAATAACATGTTGAAAGACAGTTTCTGGCACATAGCACTTAACCGTTGCAAGTTGCCTCAAGTGATAAAAACCGGACTGGACTACTGCACTTATCTGTCTGTCCAATTTAAACGAACCATCCATAAAAAAAACAGGTTTTTCACATAAGGCTTTACAAAATCCGAGACTTCTCTAGAACGTTTGAACTAAAGAAAAGGTGGAGTGGGATAGTTTTTAAATTGTCATATTTTGGTTTACTGGCGAATCAGAACTTGACATGCAAAAGAGGGTTCATACAAACACCACAGAAAACCACGCCTAGCCAGAAACGAAGGTTCTGATTGGATCAGACAAAAGGAAATGTGTCGTGTGACTTTAGCATTACGTGTCATCAGTGTCTAGTGCAAATGTCCAGGATTATAATAACTTGTAAAATACTACTGATCACAGGATTATAATATCAAGTAATAACATTATTTCACAGATTGATTGAACATTGGGCTCACATTATTATTGGTAATAACAGAGTTGTTGATTATGTATTTATCAGAATAGTTCTTTGTTTTCGCTGTAAAATGAGCAGAGTGCATGAAAGACCTTGGCCACTATCTCATGTAGATTAGCCTGTCAGAGACTTTGTCTCTGCTCGAGCAGACGCAAAAACAGGACATTCATGATGCTACACTACTTTGAAGAATAGGCTTAAAACCTTTTTATTTGATAGGGCCTATGGTTAAAATCTGATGTTAGCAGACCTGCCAACCTTGTAAATTTTTTGAGTATCACTTTGTGCCGCATTTTTACACACACACACACACACACACACACACACACACACACACACACACACACACACACACACACACACACACACACACACACACACACACACACACACACACACACACACTCTTACCAGAACAGAGCGAGTGGCAAACCAGAGGCAGAGAGAAGCAGCGGGCAGGACGAACCAGGGGGCGGGGCTGTTACGCTATAGGATAGGCAGGATAGTTTTTCCTCTGCTTTTCTACGATGATTGGCTTAAACTTCTTCACCACGCCGCTGAGTCGTGTTGACAGACATGAGTACCACACGTGCATATTTGCCACAGAACTCAACTCACGTATCCACAGCTTTTTGCGTAGTTTAGTGGGGTGAATCATACCAGCGTAAATAGACGCCAATTTGCGTACTGGCTACGCAAAATGCGTACATGTTGGCAGGGCTGTGTTAGCCTCGATCTGGACAAGTGGGGGAGTAGAGGGAGGTGGAGTGTATAGTCGGTAAAGACGGCTCTCCCTTGCCCTGCCTCCATCCAAAAGGCTAGGTTATCCAGAGCTTTCGCTGTAGTTATGCTGCTATGGGCTTAAGGTTGGTTTATGCTTGACGCATCCGCGAGGTCCGCAAGGCTCCACGCAGAAAAGTTGCGTCATTTTAACAACCACGCCCCTCCACCGCACCTCCGCACGGCCCAGAATTTCCGCAACGCGCACCTCGGAAAATTTCTTAACCACGCGGACGGACGGACGCGGAAAAACATGGCGGACCGGCAAGAACTAGTATGGCAGAGGTTCGTAAATACAGACATTTGTATGATTCAGCCCTAAGAGATCACCGTGATCAACATGTTGTAAATAATTCTTGGAGAGAAATAGCTCGCACTGTCGGAAAAGACGAGAACGCTGTTAAAAATGCTGGAATGCCATGTTGTAAACAGTAATTTCTACTTCTACTATGGTGTAGTGTTGGGTGCATGCCATAGAGCTCTATGCTGCCCCCTACAGTTTGGGAGAATATTGGATCACGGCAGAGACGAGCCGCATGAACCATAAACGCTGCGAGTTGTGAAGCGCGTTCCATCCGCGAGCCGCACCACCGCGCGGAAAGTGAATGCGTCAAGCATAAACCAAGCTTTAGACTGCTAAAGGATACAGTGACCACTTTCCACACTTAATATTTATATGGGTACACCTTCATAACATGGGAATGGTTGGTGATATTAACATTCTGTTTGTGGCACATAAGTATATGTGAGAGGGCAAACTTTTCAAGTTGGGGGGGAACACAGTGGCCATTTTGAAGTTAGCCATCTTGGATCCAGCTTTTGTTTTTTCAATAAGTGGGTCATGTGACACATCAAAATTATTGGGAATTTAACAAGAAAAACAACGGTGTGCTTGGTTTGAACGTAACTTTTATGTGTTATAAGTTTCTGACCACTTATAAAACAGTGGACGTGGTCATGGTGGCCAACATCTAGCACACTGCTGCTAACTACCTAAACATTCTTCCTCTCCTGATAAGATTTTACTCTCTTTGACATTGAACGTGCTACTACCAGTTCACCTGTTGAATTAATTAAAGATCCACTAGGATAAATACAATAAAGTTTATCTCTCACCAAATAGAATATTTACTAAGAAATCACAATGTAGCCATAGAAACACTACTTGGTGTGTGTGTGTGTGTGTGTGTCTGCTCTGTCTTCTCCATCCCCAGTGAGTCGTGGAGAATGGCTGCTTATACTGAGCCAGGATCCTCTGAAGGTTTCTTCCTTTTAAAAGGGAGTTTTTCTCTCCACTGTCGCTGCATGCTTGCTTAGTATGAGGATTGCTGTATAGTCACTGACACTAGTCAGTGACTCGATGCGACCTGCTGGGTTCCTTATATAGGAAACTTTTCACTGATCGGCTTAATGACCTGACCTGTACTGGAATGTTTACTGTGTGAAGGTCCTTGAGACGAATCTTGTCCTGCTTTGGTGCTTTATAAATAAACGGGATTGAATTTGGGGCTCTTGCATAGACGCGTATTGGCGTTGCGTGTGTCCACCCCAACACCGAAGGAGACGTATAAATTAGACTTAAGAAGGTGCTATACAAATATAAGCCATTTACCACTTGCCATCTATAGTCACAAGCTTTGGGTAGTGACTGAAAATATGAGATCACGAAAAGATCCATCCATTTTCATCTGCTTATGCAGAGTTGGGTCGTGGGGGCAGTAGCCGAAGTCAAGAGGCCCAGACTTCCCTCTCACCAGCCACTGGGGCCAGCTCTTCCGAGGTAATCCCAAGGCGTTCCCTGGCCAGAAGAGATACAGAGCCCTCCAGCGTGTCCTGGGTCTACCTTTAGGTCTCCTCACGGTTGGATGTGCCTGGAAAACCTCACCAGGGAGGCATCCTGACCAGATGCCCGAGCCACCTCAACTGGCTCCCCTCGATGTGCCGATCTCGAAAACAAGTGGCCAAAATGAGATTTCTCTGCAGGGTGTCTGGGCTCTTCCTTAAGAGATAGGGTGAGAAGCTCGGTCATCCGTGAGAGGCTTGAAGTAGACTTGCTGCTCCTCCACATCGAGAGGAGCCAGTTGGCACATCCAGCTGGGAGGAGACCCGAAGGAAGACCTAGGACACGCTGGAGGTCCCCCGGCTGGCCAGGGAACACCTTAGGGTTCCCCCAGAGGAGCTGGCCCAAGTGGCTAGGGAGAGGGAAGTCTGGGCCTCTCGACTTAGGCTGCTGACCCCGTAACCAGACTCTGAAAAAAATGGAGGAATATTGATGAATCTGCTCTTTTAAAATCAACTGGTTGTGTGTGACTCAAAAATAACGAGCATTCACAAGCAACATCTGTTTAAACCAGTGTTTATAAAACAGACAGGTTAGACATGACATGGGGATAAACTGTCTCCCTACACCGACCGTCCACATAACTCACATGATTGATTAAATGAACTTTAGTGGTCTTTTGGTCTGTTTTCAGTTGTGTTACAATAAAGAGAAAACGTGCTGTTTGTTTACTCCAGCTGCGTGGATGGAACCAATATTTCTCAGGGTGTGTGGGATGCTTCAACAGGAGAGGACTCAGCTGACCCCTCACATGCACGATTTTATTGGATCGACCCAAAAACGCTGCACAGTAGCGTGTTCTCAGCCACCGAGGGTGTTTCCTTGTGACCCACTGAGAATATGGACATGGGCACTTGTCCATGATTGTTGCTATGGCGATCAGCACCACAAAAATGTATGAAAACAGAGTGTAAACAAATGTGTAAAAGTTAAAAGGGAATACATTTTCCATCTGGGACTACGGCAGAAATATTCCATCCCATGTAACCCCCCCCCAACTATCCACAGAGAGAGAGAGAGAGAGAAAGAAAGAGTGTGTGTTATATAATGAAAAGCGTTCCACTCTGGGGGAGGGGGACAGGAGTAGTGGTCGCACAGCACACACTTCCTGCTGTCAGTCTGAATTTGTTGCTGTGCGAGGTTGAACAGAATTCCATACAACACAGGGACAGGAGGCACGCACACACACACGCACACACACACGCACACACACGCACACACACTAACACTAAGAAAGTCATGAAGAGGTGGAGGACATGGGAACATGCTGTGTCAGTCACACAATCCTCCCATTGTCTCAGATGGACCCCCCCTTCTTCCCCCCTTTATGCACTCAATTAGCACCCCCCCCCCACCACCACCACCACCACCACCACCATACCATCACCACAGAAAGGAACACACTCCACTTGTTCCAGTAAGTCCATCCACAAGCTGCCATAGCAACCCTTGCAGCCAGTTTATCATGTCAGTAAGTCTCCAGACACATCTGCTGCCCCCCTCCCCCCACGGTCCGTGTGGAGGTACACACCTCTGGGAGCATCTGCAGGATTGAGACACATCACCACGAATGAAGGCTGACGGTTTATTGCTTTCAGAACAAAGTAAAACAACACCACACGTTCCCGTGTCTGAGGTAAACATCACCCGGGAATCCAGATGTGACGTTTCTGGATGACGCTTCACAAGCAGCTGAAACCAGGAAGTAGCAAAATAACAATCATGAAGAAATTCACAGTTCCTCTTTCTGTAGCTCCGAGGGTACCAGATGCTAGGGATGCACTGGTGACAATTCAAATGAAAATGTGACGTGTGTCACATGATTGATATGAATACTGCAGAGATTGTAATAAAATAGCATCAGAAAAAAGGAAAAATTGACTTTTGGAACCAGTACGATTTTTATGAAGCAAAGAGCAAGTTGCCACATGAGGGCGGGGCGAAACGAAGCAAAAACGGGGATCACCGGCAGCCTGTTTCAGCTGTGTTGGGTCATTTTCGCCCCAAAAAGTTCTGTGGCTGAATTTTCACTCTATCCCTAATAAACACTTTATTATCTAGTTAGTAAAGCATTAATAACCCAGACTCGTTGTCTGGCTACGGTCCTTTTAACTGAATGCTCCATTAATTACTGTGTTATTAAGTGTTTAGTGGTCATCTTCCGGCACTCGCAGAGTACAGACGCTTCTGCTTTTGCTCCCTTATCTTCTTTTCCCAAGGCTCTTTATCCCGTCTGCCCACAGAGCGCTTCTCTGCATTTCTTCTGAAAAACCCTAATTTTTTTTAGAATGGATTTAATTAATTGGTCATTCAACGCGATTGGCAAGATTTTTTCAACGATGAGAACGGAGGAGGGGGCTCCCACTTGCCCGCAAGGGACACACGCAGCGGGATATATGCTCGATTCCTGGAGGGAGTGGAAGACTGTATGCCTCTCCCAGCTGTCCATAGAGGATGTCGAAGATGTGTGGATATTCGGCCTGATGATCACTGGATTTCTTCTGTTTGGAGTGGGAGGATATCTGGTTTTCTGGAAATGTGGGAAGACAGGAGCGATTGGAGGGCGACCCGCACCCACGGAAAGCACCGTCCGTGTGGAGACTTCTCAGACTGGGACGTTACTCGAGGTGAATCGTAAGCTGGACAATGTTCTAGCTGCGATACCAGTATTAGTGCGCAATATGGATGTAATCTCGGAGAGGGTCACCGGACGGTGTGGAGATGTTTAAAACCTAAATTGGCTTCACTGGAGGACTTGAATGATCAGTTACAGACTTCGAGGCAGAGAGGAAAATTATCTCTGCCTGACCCAAACAAAGTCCTGTAATTCGAATCTGACACCATGGCAGACTTGTGAATGCCAACAACAAACCCCCACGAAGGAATGCAGACAGATGCTGTGAAAACCCGACATACCCCCCCGCCTTCGGATTGGCGGACTTCAGCCTGGTGAGGTCATCAACCTGCAGGTGTCAATGTGCTCTGCGCTCCTCCCACCTGTGGCTACAGTGGCTGAGCGCCATAGGGCTGCTCTCGCTGGGGAAACAGGATCCCAGCCCCCCCGCCTTCCTCTCGGTGTCTCATGTTGTGAATTGTTGATGTTCGTGCTTATATGTTTGAGGTGTTTTTTTTGCATAGTAAAGCTACGCCCTGCCGGGAGTAACTCTGGTATGCCTTTTTTCCCTCCCCCATTTATCCTCATGTGATCCCCTTTTCATCTAACTAATGGTAGCGCGACTCTTGTTGCGAATGACCACGGTACCAATTCTTCTGTACTGAAGCAATTGCCCCTCGGGGATGATTAAAGATTTTTTTTATTTGAATTTACGTGGCTAGAACTGTGTGACAAATGCACGGTTGTTCCTTGTTAGGCACCAAACGTCAACTAGTGAGCAAAAAACAAAACAGTCAGGAAATCTGGGAATGTTGGATTTCAGTTTTAGTCCCTGATCAACGCGCTCGATACATAAAAATCAGATTCCACTGTAACGTGTTTTACTAACTTCTGAATGAAAACATTATTTATTACATTTACTGAGTTTCATGATACAAAAACACATTAAACACTGACTTCAGTGGAATTCCTGCATCACATTTAAATATTATGATCTTCGTCCTGTTTGATCCAAAGTTCAGTGAAGAATCAAGTACTGACCTAAAGGTCTGTATGTGTTGAGTTTCTGGAAGCAGCCGGATGTCACTCAAAAGCCCTGAAGCGTGTAAACACATGATGGCTCTCTCTTTTACTATAAATCACAAACATGTGGCTCTGAGCGTTTAACATTTGGCTTTCAGAGCTTCTGCTCTGGAATAAAAAGGTGTAAGCGGCCCCAGAAGGCAGGATGAAAAACATCATCTCAGCTGGAGCAGGTCTAGAGAATAAATCCTAAAATGTGAGGCTGCTGCTGCTAAGACCTGAAACCCAGAGACAGCAGCAGCCTGTTGGTGTCCCGAGTCAGGGCTCGTACCAGTTCATAGAGCGTCTCAGAGCTCTCTCCCAGCTCTGGAGGACAGAGAAGTACTCCTGATCTGGGCTCAGAGCCCCCTCCTTAGCTGGACCTCTGGGCAGGAACACACGGTCACTGCTCTGCAGCTTCTTCAGCTCCTCTTGAGTCGACCAGAAGCCTGAGGGACAGAAGGACACGAGTCAAGGACAGAAGGACACGAGTCAAGGACAGAAGGACACGGGTCTGGGACAGAAGGACACGGGTCAGGGACAGAAGGACACAAGTCTGGGACAGAACGACATGAGTCAGGGACAGAAGGACACGAGTCAGGGACAGAAGGACACGGGTCAGGGACAGAAGGACACGAGTATGAGACAGAAGGACACGAGTATGGGACAGAAGGACACGAGTATGAGACAGAAGGTCACGGGTCAGGGACAGAAGGACACGAGTATGAGACAGAAGGACACGAGTATGGGACAGAAGGACACGAGTATGAGACAGAAGGACACGGGTCAGGGACAGAAGGACACGAGTATGGGACAGAAGGACACGAGTATGAGACAGAAGGACACGGGTCGGGGACAGAAGGACATGAGTCAGGGACAGAAGGACACGAGTCAGGGACAGAAGGACACGGGTCAGGGACAGAAGGACACGAGTCAGGGACAGAAGGACATGAGTCAGGGACAGAAGGACACGAGTCAGGGACAGAAGGACACGAGTCAGGGACAGAAGGACACGGGTCAGGGACAGAAGGACACGAGTATGAGACAGAAGGACACGAGTATGGGACAGAAGGACACCAGTCAGTGACAGAAGGACACGAGTCGGGGACAGAAGGACACGGGTCGGGGACAGAAGGACACTGTCCCTGAAGGACATGGGTCGGGGACAGAAGGACACGGGTCAGGGACAGAAGGACACGGGTCAGGGACAGAAGGACATGGGTGGGGGACAGAAGGACATGAGTATGAGACAGAAGGACACGAGTATGGGACAGAAGGACATGGGTCGGGGACAGAAGGACACAAGTATGAGACAGAAGGACATGGGTCGGGGACAGAAGGACACGAGTATGAGACAGAAGGACATGGGTCGGGGACAGAAGGACACGAGTATGGGACAGAAGGACATGGGTCGGGGACAGAAGGACACGAGTATGAGACAGAAGGACATGGGTCGGGGACAGAAGGACACGAGTATGGGACAGAAGGACATGGGTCGGGGACAGAAGGACACGAGTATGGGACAGAAGGACATGGGTCGGGGACAGAAGGACACGAGTATGGGACAGAAGGACATGGGTCGGGGACAGAAGGACACGAGTATGGGACAGAAGGACATGGGTCGGGGACAGAAGGACACGAGTATGGGACAGAAGGACATGGGTCGGGGACAGAAGGACACGAGTATGGGACAGAAGGACATGGGTCGGGGACAGAAGGACACGAGTATGAGACAGAAGGACATGGGTCGGGGACAGAAGGACACGAGTATGGGACAGAAGGACATGGGTCGGGGACAGAAGGACACGAGTATGGGACAGAAGGACATGGGTCGGGGACAGAAGGACACGAGTATGAGACAGAAGGACATGGGTCGGGGACAGAAGGACACGAGTATGAGACAGAAAGACATGGGTCAGGGACAGAAAGATCTTCAGTCATCTGCACAAACTTGCTATTTTGTTGTTGGATTAGACGTTAACGTGGTTTAATCTGATTATAAATCTGATTATAAACGCCGCCCTGCCCATAAAAAGCTCACACACTAATACTTTGTTGGATCGCCTTTAGCTTTGATTACGATGGAGGGGACGTGAGAATCATAAAGTAAGTTAAAAAGTCCCACAGCACAGGTGTTAGAGGAGTTAGTCAGTGTTATTCATCAGCACGGCTCTCTAGCTGTTTAAACATTTATTAGCCAGACTGGTTCTGTGGTTCTGATCCAATCTGTTGTCCTTAGTGAAAATTAATGTTCCAGATAAACAAACTAGCTAACTGAACTATGACTAGGAGAAACTCACTTTAAACACCTATAATTCAACTGTTACCAGTAAAGCGTCTTATTTTAAATAGATACTTTGAAAAAAACATCCAGCTATCAGTAATTTTATTCTAATATCTGAACTTATATTTAAACTAGAACTATTTTCATCTCAGACAGGCAGTACTTCAGTCTCCTGCTGCAAACCCAATACACATGAATGGGAAATATGACAACATTAGTCCTAAGAGTAACTATATTTAAGAAATCTCAAGTGTTCATTATGGAGAGTAAGAATGTTACCGTGGATATCTGGAATATAAATATTTACTTGGAACAACAGATTCACAGATTACTGTTATACAAATCCAAGCTGCCTAATAAATGTTGTTTAGATTGTCTTTAAGGATTTGGGTTTGTCCAGTTGGATATCCTTACATAAAAGTTCTAGTAACAAAATACCTGCTGATATCTGTATTTTCAATCAGACTAGTAGTAATACTACTGAGACTGGGACAAATTAAATTGTTGCTTTGTTAAATAGAGATATAAAAAAAGAGGCGTGGTTGTTTTTAAATGTTAAAATGGTTCATTAAATTAGTTTTCAGTCTATCGCCACCTGCTGGTGATCTTATTATCAACCAGAATAAACATACAATAAACACACAATCAACATTTTATTGGAAGATTCTATTTTTTTTTTTTTTTTTAGTGTTTTCTGCTTTAAAGAGCGAGAGGTTTGTGGTGAACAGTAGTGACTGGGTTAAGGTTTTACTACTGTAGCTAAAATAGGTGTAACAACGTGTGTAAATACACCAGAATGCAGGAAATGTCATCTACACCACCACCGTATCCCACAAGGTTCTGTGCTGGGGCCTCTACTCTTCCTCCTCTATCTGCTTCCTCTTCAGCACATCCTGAGCTCCTTCAAAGGAATCTCCTACCATCTTTATGCAGATGACATCCAACTGTACATCTCCTTTAAGCCCCATGAGATGTCTAAGCTGCAGCTGTTACACACCTGCTTAGACTCTATTAAAACCTGGATGGTGGGAGCTTTCTACAGCTGAATGAAGATAAGACTGAGATCCTCATCTGCACCCCAGACAAGCTGGTTCCCAAAGTCAGAGACTCTCTTGGTCAGCTTGCTTCTCACACCAAACCTTCCGTCAGGAATCTTGGCGTGACCTTTGACTAGGGCTGCACAATATATCGAAAAATTATCGTCATCGCGATAACAGGATGTGCGATAGGCCCATCGCAAAGCACGTCAAAAACGGCGATAAATGTTTGGTTCAACATTTCCATCCGTGTCATACCTCAACTTTTTGTAAACCAGCTCTGTTTTTTACGCGGAAGTATTATTTGACCAATCAAATGTAGCCCTTCTGATATGCGGCCAATCAGATGGGTCCGTTCACATAATACGCCCGCCCCCTACGTAGACCCTTAGGATGGGTGGGTGGAACGCAACACCTGAACTGAGTTAACTAGATCAGCGTTTTATCATCTGCATCAAATAGCACGACTCAGGAGTCTCATGTCCAGACAAGACCTAGAGAAACTCATTCATGCGTTCATCTCCAGCAAACTGGACTATTGCTATGGTCTTTGGCTGGTCTTCCCAAAAATCAAATCAAATCAACTTTATTTATAAAGCGCTTTCACATGCCCAAAGCGGAAAACAAAGCGCTGTACACCAATAACATGCACAACAATAAAATCCCGAGTACAAGTTCGCAATCCATATCAGTCCTGTTTCCAGAATCAGATCCAGACACATTCAAAGTGATGCTGCCCACGCAATCCCAACTTCAAAGTCCAAACGCCAACGAGAACAGATGTTTTTAGTCGGCTTTTAAAGGTCTCCAGTGATTCGGCCTGCTTTACGTCGGCTGGCAGCTCATTCCAAAGACTTGGTCCGAGCGCTGAAAAGACACAACTCCCACAAGACTTCGAGCTGTACCTGGGCACGGTTAATAGTCTCTGGCCAGCTGACCTAAGGGAACGCAACGGGACATGTCGGTGGATGATGTCAGAAAGGTATTTAGGTGTCCCTGAGTTTAACGCCTTAAAAACAAACAGGATGACCTTAAACCTGATGCCATAGGAGACAGGGAGCCAATGCAAGGCACGTGGGACTGGTGTAATATGTTCAGACCTCCTGGTAGATGTTAGCAACTGAGCAGCCGAGTTCTGAACTGCCTGGAGGCGTGCTACTGGAGCTTGCCTAAGCCCCGCATATAGCGAGTTGCTGTGAAGCAGCAGCAGGTTATTCAGAATGCTGCTGCTAGAGTTTCAACAAGAACCAGGAGAACCGAGCACGTCCCCCCTGTTCTTAAATCTCTACACTGGTTACCAGTAAACTACTGAATGGACTTTAAATAGTTTTACTGCTCTATAAATCTCTCAATGGCATGGGGCCAAACACATGTCAGATCTCCTTCAGGTATCTACGCCCAGCAGGGCTCCGAGGTCCAAAGGAAGCAGTCAGCGCCTCACTTTTATTACAGCAGCGGCCCAAAACGATCTCCTAACACATGGATTTTCTACTTCCTGATCACGTGACATATGCAGATGAAGATCGGCTTCAGAGCTGGGATGTTTGTTCTCACGGTGCGGGGGCTCGTTTCCACGCCCATACAGTAAAAAAAATGCAAATGACGACTTTAGTCGTCATTGGCAGTGAACGAGTTGAGTGACAAAACAGCACAAACTTACAGAGGGGTATTTTTTTTCTCTGTAATTAAGAGTTTCGTCAAATTATGACGAGCATGTCATGAGCTACTTTGCGAACAAAAACATAATCATTGTTCACGTGTTTATATACCGGCTTCAAGTCCGGCCACAAACGCCGCCCCCAGACACGACCTCTCGTGGTGCTGGGGTCTGACCAGCTTCCTACCAAACAGATCCGCAGTCAGCTGCATGATGAAGTCGTTGGAGGAAACTCCTCCATCCACCCTGAAGGAGAGAGGAACAGAGTGCACAGTATGAGAGGAACATAAAGCGGTACCATCCATTAGTAGAGTGGTTCGTGCTGGCTTAAACCCAAGGATACCAGCGTAGGACTGGGAAAAACCCTCACCTGATCTTTGTGATGGGAATGCGAGTCTCTCTCAGCATCGTCTCATAAAGCTGCTTGTTTCTGGAAAGATAATTAAAAGGAAAAAGTCGGTCAGCACGAAGAAGGATAAAGATGCTGAAATGGAAACGGTGCCTTCAAACAAGTCACCTGAAGGCGACGGACTCTAGGATGGCACGGACCAGGTGGCTTTTGGTTGTGGAAGGTTTGAGTCCCATGAGGGAGGCACAAGCTTTTGGGTCATTCAGCGGAGCCTTAAATTAAAGAAAAACACACACACACACACACACACACACACACACACACACACACACACACACACACACACACACACACACACACACGTATTTATATGTTCGAGTAGACCTCCATTAATTTCCATTAACTTTAGTGACTCAACTGTGCCTAACCCTAACCAATGGGGTTCTATTCCTAACCTAACCCTAACCTAAAGTTTAATTCACACCATACCTCTTAGACTAAGTTTTAGGACACTTAGCATTGTGTGGAGCAGCAAAATGTCTCCACAATGTGGACATTTCCACATGTTACAGGTTATTAGTCTAAATTTGTCCACTTAAAACATATAGAGACACGTACACTAGAGCCCCGTCCTGATTTGTGTTTACTGTTGTGAGAATACGAGGCAGAGTTTCAAGAAATGTGTCTAAGCATTGAGAAAAACTGTAAAACCTTTTCTTATTTCTTTCAACAACACTTTATCATGGTATAGCTATAAACATATTTTGGAGATAAAAACATTTAATACATTAAGAAATTGGATCTCTCGGATTAATCCAAAACTCTGCCAAAAACACGTCTTGGACTACAAACAACTACTAGTCTGTCCGGTTGTCGGAATCACCGCCGCACTAGAGCCCTGCACGGGCCTAAAATCTGAGCCCGTGTCCGGCCCGGCCCGGCCCGGCCCGGCCCGAGGGGGTGGAGCCCCAGCCCGACCCGGTCCGAAAAGGTTTTCAGGATTCTCTGGCCCGACCTGAGCCCGACTTTTTTTTAACCAACTGAATGAAAACAAAGTGCGTCAATCCTGACCAATGTGATAAAAGACGTGCAGGATCCGATCATTTTGTTTTTCCCTCGTTCACTGTCACGGAGATAACTGAGCACTGGCTCTGGTGGTAATCAAGTTAAATTTAATCTCTTTCCAACAATTTTCACAAGAAAACAGAACAGTTAAAAGCAGGGCTTGTGTTGACCGGATAGTTCCTGTATTTGACCGTTTATTTTGACGGAGAAAGAATAGAAAGAATTACCCCGACGCATGCAGATGAACTGACATTTTGTTCTACGCACATCGCAGATGTAGCTAAATCACTCAAGAAATGATTCCCATCTGAACATCTGAGCTGCTCAGCGCATATGTGCACAGCGAGCTGAAGTTGTGGAGATTGGCTTGGAGCGCGTCGCAGAACCAGAGCGCATGCAGGAAGATTCCTCCGACTGAAGCGAGTGTTTTCCAAACCCGGTCACTCAGAGAGACTTGTCACTTAGAAAATGTTCCCTGATTATGAACTTTGGCTGAATAGCGCTTGTTCCTGTCTCCAATGTGGCGACACATCCAGGAGCCGTCTGAGGAGAATCCCAGAATCTCACATCCTCGTCAGCTCAGAAGCGCCTATATGATTACGCACAAGCGTGACGCGTCAACCCGGTCTCACAGTAAGACCGGGTTGGACCTGTTCAGGTTTACGCAGACAATCTTTACATTTAGAATTAGCTTACAGATGTAAAATTAATGCAGAAAAATATAAAGCATTTTATTTAAATATCCATTCATTATTTTACAAGCACAGAGAGCCGCATCAGATGGAAGGAAGAGCCGCGGGTTGTGACATGTTTTCTCCAGGACCAGAGAGGACGCAAACTCAATACATCTCTTTTATTGTGAGGTCATAATTTCTCCGAGTTTTGCGGTTGCGAGCGGGAGTAGACATGCACGCTGAAAGGGTCAAACTCTGGTTACCGGTGATGGTTGTACCCCATGTGCAGCAGTACCGGGACCAGAGTGAATAGGGTGTGTATGGGGAGCACGAGTGGGTGTCCAGCGTGCATTTTTGTAAGTCTTGGGTTGTATGTGCATGTGTGAGCATGAGGGAGGGAGTGTGTGACTGTGTTTGTGTATGACTGTATATGTCAGGTGGGGGCTTTGACTCCTCCCCTCTCCTGGGACTTCTTTTGATGATATAGATCTTCGTCCCCCCTCCCCCTGTCACACCTGGTGTGAGGGGTTGTGCCTTGGTCTGCCTGAGTGTTCGTGGCAACCGGGTCTGGGGGTTTAAGATTTTGGCATCTGCCTGATAGATCCCGGTGGCTGCCCGGTGGGGTCTGGGTCCCTGGGCTCTGCTGGGTTCCCGGCGGGGGTGGTCGCCCCTGGGTCGCTGGGTCCCGGGCTCGGCCGGCTAGGGGGTGGGAGGCTGCAGGTGGGCTTGCCACTGATGTCTCCCGGGACTCTGCCGGCTGCTGGTTGTGGCCCCCCGGGGCGATCCTCTGTGCCTCTCGAGGGGGGCGGTGGCCTTTCTGGTTGCTGTCTCCTTGGGGTTCCTGTGTTCTGGACACAGTGATAGGTAGATCTTGTTGTATTGTTGTTGTGTCCCATTTTTTTTGTCCTTTTGCTTTTTTTTTGTCTTTTTCTGCAGGTCTAGAAGCAGACTCTTGTTCATTGTTTATTTTTGTGGACCCCCCTCCCCCCCACTCCTCCTCTCCCCCCACCTTTTCTTTTCCTTTCTCTTTCACCTCTGTCTCCGTGTCTGGTCAGAATTACAAAGCATTCAAAAACAACAACAATAAAGTTTTAAGTATCAGGCGTGACATTAAAAGCAAACGCTTTGATGCTCCACCTGAGAGTAAATCTGTAAGGCTTGTCACCAGTATTCAGACATCAATTCTGTTTGCTTCACAGCCAGACAGGACACGGTAAAAAAAAAAAAAAAAAAGACATGCACGCTGCGGGTGCGGGCGGGAGTGTAACACACACGTTGCAGTTGCAGGAGGTAATGGTTAGAAATGCTGCGGGAGTGGGCAGGAGCGGGATGAAGAAAACAGTCCCGCTCAGGGCTCTACGGCTGCGTTTTAAGTGTTTCAAGTGTTTCAATTTTTTAAATGAATTCAATTAAAAATAAAGGTGCCCGGCCCTGCCCGTGTCCGAGGTAATTACACAGTCGTTGGCCCGAGGGCCTAGGGCTTCAGTGCAGGGCTCTACGCCGCACTTCCCTGGGTCCTCCACCGATTACACATTCGTGTATTCAGCAACAGAACACCACTGGTGTAAGAGGTTCTCCGCTCAATAACATCAGAGAAGGAGAAACAGTTGGCTACCTAACCGACTACCAGAGTCCCAAAAACATCATCTGAAGTCACAGACAACAAAAGACGTGTGGACCTGGAGAACGGCAACTGGCATTAAGCGTCATCTTGTTTCATTTGGCAATGTGTGTTTACAGTTTCGGCAGAAGCCTTTCAGGAAAGATACCCGAGGGAAGGGCTGAGTGTTCCATGACCATGCAACCTAGTTTGTTCTGCAGATTTACTATAGCAGCTTTAAAGCTAAGTTGGTGCGCTAAAGCCTGACATATAGGGAGCCTAAATCTCTTCCCTTTTCAGTCGGCTCATGGGTCCTCGGAAGAACGAAAAAATGAATGCAAGTCAACGGGGCTAAAAGAGCCCCAGAAGTAGATGGGCGTGACTTAGGCTCCCTAGACTTCTCAGTTTGTGCTGGTACAGAGACATGCAACGCCATCATTCATCGGCGCAAGGGTTCTCCAACGGGCTCGCAGAGGGTGACCGAGACATGCCCCAATTTTTTACCATCCACTGAATGTGACGGAGACCGAAATCTTGCGATTAGTCAGGATGGCACTTCCTGTAAATACGTCAAAAGCACCGCCTCAAAAAGTAAAAAGATATTTCGCAGTGGACACAGAACAGATTTAAGAATGCACTGCAGAGAAAGTCTGAAAATGTGAACGTTTATTCACCTTTGACTGCGAGTACAAACATATGCAGCAAGTGTTTTATTCATGGATGTAAAAGATGAGAAACGGGAGTTTAGAGGTGCTGATCGCACGAAGAAGTGGATGGGGGACACATTTGTTCCTGTAAAAAGTTTTAAAACAATGTAAACACAATAGTAAATACACTGTCGTGGACCGGCAGGAGTCCCCACAATAGCGCTATGCCCGCTGTTGTCCTGGCGGGGGATTGTCTTGCAACACTTACCAGCTGACGGAGAAGTCTGAGAACGAAACGTCGCCGTCAACGCGTGTGCATCTCTTCCTCGCTGAGCTCATGGAGAAGTATGAATTAGGCTTAAGCTGACTGTGCATCACCCTGCAGTGCATGCTGGGAACTGGGACGCACACTTAATAATTGACCTGGTGGATACACAGTTTTATTGGTCACTGCTCTAGTCTCGGGAAAATGATTGGTTTCGCAGTAGCGGACAGGGTAGCGACTTAACCCAGTTGATGCTTCTGCCGAAGCTCCACAAGGGAGAGACGCACGCGCACTGACAAAGAGGTTTTGCTCTCGAGCTTCTCCGTCTTCTGGGTAGTGTTTGCAAAGCAATTCCCCACCAGGACAACAGAGCGTGTAGCGCTTTTCCGGGATATTCTGTCATGTATCCAGTGCAACATAGTACATTTACTATTGTGTTTATACTGTGTATTTTTGTATTTCAGAGACTTTTTAACATGGACAAATCTGTCCCTCATTCTCCTCCAACTCTTCATGCGCTCGCCACCTCTAAACCCACGTTTACCATCATTTTCATCCACTCCTCCAGTCATGAGTGAATAAAACATTCCTATTTTTAGAGTTTTTCCACAAGGTATTCTTCCGTGTCTGCCGCCAGATATCTTCAGTTCACTTTACGTTTTTGACAGCACAAATGGTGGTGCTGTTGACAGCAGCATCCTGACCAATCACAGGCTTGCATTTTCTGTCTCCTTTGATGGATGTTCAGAAAAGTGAGCCCTCACAAGGACGGTTAATGGCGTTGTGTGTGTCTGTAACGATGCAGAGGCATAAACTAAGTGATGGCCGATGAGGTGAACCCACAGCTGGACATTTTCAAGAGTCAGACAAGGTGCAAGTTGATATGGACGCTGATGGCAAAGTTGACATGAAAGGAAGGAGAATGTCTTCAGAAGCAAAGACGGTATCATTTATTTACATTAAAGCGTACGTGTTTTATTTCTGTATTTGGTGGACAAGTTCACAGACAGCTAGCTCTGCTAGCTGCATCAGGCTGCTCTGCAGTACAAAACAATCATCTAAATAAATAAATAAATAAAAAGAATTATGTGCTAACAGTTTAATTGCTGCGTGTACATATTGATATAACTGGAAAAATAGCTTATCAGAATAACTTCTCTTCCTGGTCAAAGCAATCCTGCAGCCGCTCGCTAGCTCAGCCGCCGCTATTGTACCTCACCAGGAGCACGGCGGTCTGAACCAACACTAGGAAATGTGCAGCTGATGCTGGAGCTCTGCTGTTTTCATGTGGATAAATCGTCAGAATATGTGGATCATCTTTTAGATTTAACGTCTGAGCATGTTGTGGCTTTCACAAATTCTTTTTTCCTTAGCGGAGCTAACACAGTTAGCCATGCAGCTCCAGTCACACCTCCAGTCACTCTCTGCAATCCAGCAGTGTTTACAAACCGTTCCCATGACTTAAATGTTGCTACACGAGTTAGAAATGCATGTAGGGCTCCGACATTTGACTCAGACTTTTGGCTGCAGACACCATTTTTCCACTGAGAGAACAAAGTTGAATAAAACACAGCTAATCTTGTAGTCGCAGCAGTAGCTGCCCTGTAAGACGTCTTGAGTGACATATGGAGTGTAGCACCTCCTTAGTGTTCTACAACCCCCCAAGGCACTTCACAATACAATCAGTCATTCACACTCTGGTGATGATGAGCTATACAGCCACAGCTGCTCTGGGGCTCACTGACAGAGGCGAGGCCTGCCCTACGCCGGCGCCACCGGTCCCTCTGACCACCAGCAGCAGACCAGGCAGCAGCTGCTGCTGCTGAGGACAACACTTCTTAAAAAAATGAAAAACTGAACCCAGTCTATCTTTATATGTTTAAGTATAGTTACACTGAATTTGTACAGTTTTCCTGCCAGAATCCTGAAGTTACTTAACAATTTTAAACCACAGACCCCACTGGTAGGATTATTTATTAATAAGTATAAATCCTCAGCAGAACACAGAGTTTACACCTAGTGACTGTCGGCCACTGGACTCACTCTGTCAGTGTCTAGAACACATAAACGACTGGATGCAGCCTAACTTCGTCTTCGTCTTCGTCTTCCTCCGCTTATCCGGGTCCGGGTCCGGGTCGCGGGGGCAGCATCCCAACTAGGGAGCTCCAGGCCGTCCTCTCCCCGGCCTTGTCCACCAGCTCCTCCGGCAGGACCCCAAGGCGTTCCCGGACCAGATTGGAGATGTAACCTCTCCAACGTGTCCTGGGTCGACCCGGGGGCCTTCTGCCGGCAGGACATGCCCGAAACACCTCCCCGGGGAGGCGTCCAGGAGGCATCCTGACCAGATGCCCAAACCACCTCAAGTGGCTCCTTTCGATCCGGAGGAGCAGCGGTTCTACTCCGAGTCCCTCCCGAATGTCCGAGCTCCTCACCCTATCTCTAAGGCTGAGCCCGGCCACCCTACGGAGGAAACTCATTTCGGCCGCTTGTATCCGCGATCTCGTTCTTTCGGTCATTACCCAAAGCTCATGACCATAGGTGAGGATTGGGACGTAGATCGACCGGTAAATCGAGAGCCTGGCTTTCTGGCTCAGCTCCCTCTTCCCCACGACAGATCGGCTCAGCGTCCGCATCACTGCAGACGCCGAACCAATCCGCCTGTCGATCTCCCGATCCCTCCTACCCTCACTCGTGAACAAGACCCCGAGATACTTAAACTCCTCCACTTGAGGTAGGACCTCTCCCCCGACCCGGAGGTGGCAAGCCACCCTTTTCGACACACTCCACACCACGGCTGCGTCTAGAAATTCTGTCCATAAAAGTGATGAACAGAACCGGTGACAAAGGGCAGCCCTGGCGGAGTCCAACCCTCACTGGGAACAGGTCCGACTTACTACCGGCTATGCGGACCAAACTCACGCTCCTCTGGTAAAGGGACTGAATGGCCCTTAACAGAAAGCCACCCACCCCATACTCCTGGAGCGTCCCCCACAGGGTGCCCCTGGGGACACGGTCATAAGCCTTCTCCAAATCCACAAAGCACATGTGGATTGGTTGGGCAAACTCCCATGCCCCCTCCATCACCCTTGCAAGGGTATAGAGCTGGTCCACAGTTCCACGGCCAGGACGAAAACCACATTGCTCCTCCTCTATCTGAGATTCAACTATCGATCGGACCCTCCTCTCCAGTACCTTGGCGTAGACCTTTCCAGGGAGGCTGAGGAGTGTGATCCCCCTATAGTTGGAACACACCCTCAGGTCACCCTTCTTAAAGATGGGGACCACCACCCCGGTCTGCCACTCCCTAGGAACTGCCCCCGATGACCACGCAATGTTGTAGAGACGTGTCAACCATGACAGCCCTACAACATCCATAGCCTTGAGATACCCAGGACGAACCTCATCCGCCCCCGGGGCTCCGCCGCTATGTAGTTGTTTGACTACCTCAGCAACTTCTGCCCCCGAGATCGGACAGTCCATCCCCAGGCCTCCCAGCTCTGGTTCCTCCTCGGAATGCGCATTGGTGGGATTGAGGAGCTCCTCAAAGTATTCCTTCCACCGTCCGACTATAGCCTCAGTTGACGTCAGCAGCTCCCCATCCCCACTGTAAACAGTGTGAGCGAGTTGCTGCCTTCCTCTCCTGAGGCGCCGGACAGTTTGCCAGAACCTCTTTGGAGCCGATCGATAGTCTTTCTCCATGGCCTCACCAAACTCCTCCCACGCCCAAGATTTTGCCTCGGCAACTGCCACTGCTGCACCCCGCTTGGCTATCCGGTACCTGTCTGCTGCCTCCGGAGACCCACAGACCAGCCACGCCCTGTAGGCCTCCTTCTTCAGCCTGACGGCTCCCCGAACCTCTGGTGTCCACCAGCGGGTACGGGGGTTGCCACCACGACTGGCACCGGCCACCTTACGACCACAGCTAGCAACAGCCGCCTCAACAATCGCAGAGTGGAACAAGGCCCACTCGGACTCAATGTCCCCCACTGCTCTCGGGACGTGGTCAAAGCTCTGCCGGAGGTGGGAGTTGAAGACCGTCTTGACAGGTTCTTCTGCCAGGCGTTCCCAGCAGACCCTCACTATGCGTTTGGGTCTGCCAGGTCTACGCGGCATGTTCCCTTGCCATCTGATCCAACTCACCACCAGGTGGTGATCAGTTGACAGCTCCGCCCCTCTCTTCACTCGGGTGTCCAAAACATACGGCCGCAGGTCCGATGATACGACTACAAAATCTATCATCGACCTGTGACCTAGGCTGCCCTGGTACCAAGTGTACCGGTGGGCATCCTTATGTTCGAACATGGTGTTCGTTATGGCCAAACTGCGGCTTGCACAGAAGTCCAATAACAAAACACCGCTCGAGTTCAGATTAGGTGGGCCGTTCCTCCCAATCACACCCCTCCAGGTCAAGCTGTCATTGCCCACGTGAGCATTGAAGTCCCCCAGCAGGACAATGGAGTCCCCTGATGGAGCACTATCTAGCACTCGTCCCAGGGACTCCAAAAAGGGTGGGTACTCTGAACTGATATTTGGCCCATAAGCACAAACAACAGTCAGGACCCGTTCCCCGACCCGAAGGCGCAAGGAAGCTACCCTCTTGTCCCCCGGGGTAAACCCCAACACACAGGCAGAGAGTCTTGGGGCTAACAAAAAGCCAACCCCAGCCCTCCGCCTCTCACCCGGAGCAACTCCAGCAAAGTAGAGTGTCCAACCCCTCTCCAGGTCTCGGGTTCCAGAGCCAATGCAATGTGTCGAGGTGAGTCCGACTATATCTAGCCGGTACCGCTCAACCTCTGCCACAAGCTCCGGCTCCTTCCCCGCCAGCGAGGTGACGTTCCATGTCCCAAAAACTAGTTTTCTTGTCCGGGGATTGGACCGCCAAGGCTCCCGCCTTGGTCTGCCACCCGATTCGCATTGCACCGGACCCTTCATGTTCCTCCTGTGAGTGGTGGGTCCACAGTTGGACGAGCCCATGTATCCGGTTCGGGCTGGGCCCGGCCGGGCCCCATGGGCGAAAGCCCGGCCACCAGGCGCTCGCTCACGGGCCCCAACCCCAGGCCTGGCTCCAGGGTGGGACCCCGGTAACCCTCCGGGCCGGGTACTCCGACTCTTCGTTTTAACCGCCATGAAAGATCCTTCGAACCGTTCTTTGTCTCACCCTTCACCTAAGACCAATTTGTCATGGGAGACCCTACCAGGGGCACTAAGTGCCCCAGACAACATAGCTCCTAGGATCATTAGGGCACTCAAACTCCTCCACCACGATAAGGTGACGGTTAAACCACAGACCCCACTGGTAGGATTATTTATTAATAAGTATAAATCCTCAGCAGAACACAGAGTTTACACCTAGTGACTGTCGGCCACTGGACTCACTCTGTCAGTGTCTAGAACACATAAACGACTGGATGCAGCCTAACTTCCTTCAGCTAAACAAAGACAAGACTGAAGTTATTGTCTTTGGCAACAAGAAGGATGGGATGGATGTTATTGCTCAGCTGGACTCCAGGGGAATAAAGACAAAGACCCAGGTTAGAAATCCAGGTGTTACTGACTCAGACCTGAGCTTCTCTGGACATATTAAGGCTGTAACTAAATCAGCGTTTTATCACCTTCATCAAACATCAAGAGTCAGAGGTCTCGTGTCCAGACCAGACTTAGAGAAACTCATTCATGCTATTATTTCTAGTCGGCTGGGCTACTGCAGTGGTCTCCTAACTGGTCTTCCCAGAAAAGCTGTGAAGCAGCTGCAGCTTGTTCAGAACGCTGCTGCTAGAGTCTTAACAAGAACTAAGAGAACGGAGCACATCACTCCTGTTCTTAGATCCCTACACTGGTTACCAGTAAACTACAGAATAGATTTCAAAGTGCTACTACTAGTTTATAAATCACTTAACGGCATGGGACCAAAGCACATGTCCGATCTCATTCCTGTATATACACCCAACAGGGCTCCGAGATCCCTTGGAAACAATCAGCTGGAAGAACCTCGGGTCAGAACCAAACATGCTGCTCACATATGGAATCAGCTTCCCCATGACCTCAGATCTGCCCCGACCCTAGCCAGGGTTAGCTTCAGGTTAGCTCGTAGCTAGTTCGTCACTCGATCCCAGCCTTACAGCCCCACCCTCAGCGCCTCGTCTCTTCCCTTTTATGGAATTGTCTGGGCTGGACGGAACCTGTGACACGGTCAAAATGGCAGTGGTGGCCACCTCCCATTATGGACAAAAAACGTGTTATTGGAGCCTATGGAATCCGTTTGTCCAGTATGTACAGTCTATGTTTAAAACACAACTAAAACCCTCATGCACTCATCAGCCTTTTAAAAGCATAGTTTCTTACTTTGCATCATCTCCACTGTAATCTGCACTGTAACTTTGTCTTCTCCTTCAGCTCTAAACTGTAATTCTATCTGTGTGTATTTTAATTTGTGTCTTAGTGTTTTCATATCATGTCCTGATGAGAGTAAAGCACCCTGAATTGCCTCTGTGTTTGAAATGTGCTCTATAAACAAAGCTACCTCGCCTTTACATGAAGGCTAGTGCATTAAAGTATATTAGAGCCATATTAATTCTGACTGCATCGACTAGACAGCTAGTCTGAAAAGGGTCACAAAGTGGATTATATCTCAGAACGATTTCCATCTCAAATGTATCAGACTGACTCATGTAAACCAGAAACTTTTACACCATTGTTGATTTCACACAGATGCATAATCCATCAGAATAATCTAATAATCCTGCCGGAAGTGCTCCACAGGCGACTGCTGTTTATAACCACACAACTTGATTTGTGTGACCCACGAAACAAACGCTTAAACATGCTGTGATGCCTTCGGTGATGGCTACAGAGCTGCGCGTTTACACGTGAAAAAGGTCCATCAGAGGGGAAGGCAGGGTTCCTACACAACCTCCACTTTCAGAACTTTCTAACTGAAACATTGAGATTGTTACGGCAATTTTCTGCCCATCTATTCAGGTCTTGTCACAAATGGTTTCTATAAACGTAAGAAAACTGTGTAGGAACCCTGGGAAGTAGTTTTATTAATCAGGTCTGCATAGAAACACTCAGAGGAAACACTTACAGTTCTGTTCACAACGGAGGGCCGAAGAAAAGCAACAAAGGAAAAAGAGACAACTGTGTTAGAGTAAAAGCTAAAGAAAAAACAGCTCCTAGACTGGATTAACAAATATCTACAGCACATAAATTCTGAAAATACACATTTTACCTTTGGTACGAATATTAACATTACCTGTAGGCCGCTGAACGATGGGACGAAACATACTCCATCTGAATCGCTGACGCTGTGCGCCATCACACTCGTCTCTCGGACGTCAGAGAAAAGCCCTGCAACAACAAGCACAAGCTGTAACCTTACAGGAATCTAGAAGAATCCCAGTGGGGACGATTCCAGAAGGTCATTTAGGAGTGAATCTTGTTAAATGTCTCAGTGTGAAGCAGTCACTGCTCACCCAGCTCTTGGGCCCATTTGATGGCCGTGCCGGTATCTGCTGCATTTCCCTCAGCGAGGTACACCACATCAGATCCCATCCTCCATCCCACCAGAGGGTACAGACCTGTACAGGGGTGGGGTGTAACGACTCTGTACCGACTAACACGTGTGTACAAATTAATATCTTTCACCTGTGACAGATGTGTGTGGTTTGCTGCCAGTGTTTATGTCCATGAAGGTGCCGGTTCCCATGGTGATCTTCACATCACCCACATCAAAGCAGCATTCTCCAAACATAGCTGCCTGTTGGTCCGCCATCTACGACAGAAGGACAGTGGAAGTGTTTATGGCAGCAGTCGTCCAAACAGCCCCCACTACCATAACTAACTGCATGTGTCAACATGTTCTCATGTACGCGTGGAGTTGGCGTGTTCTGCTCATGTACGCGTGGAGTTGGCGTGTTCTCCTCATGTACGCGTGGAGTTGGCGTGTTCTCCTCATGCACGCGTGGAGCTGGCGTGTTCTCCTCATGCACGCGTGGAGCTGGCGTGTTCTCCTCATGCACGTGTGGAGCTGGCGTGTTCTCCTCATGCACGCGTGGAGTTGGCGTGTTCTCCTCATGCACGCGTGGAGCTGGCGTGTTCTCATGTACGCGTGGAGTTGGCGTGTTCTCATGCACGCGTGGAGTTGGCGTGTTCTCATGCACGCGTGGAGTTGGCGTGTTCTCATGCACGCGTGGAGTTGGCGTGTTCTCATGCACGCGTGGAGTTGGCGTGTTCTCATGCACGCGTGGAGTTGGCGTGTTCTCATGCACGCGTGGAGTTGGCGTGTTCTCATGCACGCGTGGAGTTGGCGTGTTCTCATGCACGCGTGGAGTTGGCGTGTTCTCATGCACGCGTGGAGTTGGCGTGTTCTCATGCACGCGTGGAGTTGGCGTGTTCTCATGCACGCGTGGAGCTGGCGTGTTCTCATGCACGCGTGGAGCTGGCGTGTTCTCATGCACGCGTGGAGTTGGCGTGTTCTCATGCACGCGTGGAGTTGGAGTGTTCTCATGTACGCGTGGAGTTGGCGTGTTCTCATGTACGCGTGGGTTTTTTGAGTTTTCTTTTACAAACCAAAATCATGCCTGGCAGGTTAATTGGAGACTAATAGCCTAACAGCTAAATACGTGACTTAAAGTAACAAGTGAGATAGTTTTGGTCAAAGATTTCTGAGCTAAATCTTTATGCCAATAAAAAACCTTCTGAACTATAACTGAACTTTAAACTTCTTACCTCGTCTTTTTACAAGGTAGAGTGTTTACTTACACTCAAACTGAGCATCTTATCCTCTTGTTATCATGAGGAACATATTAGGTGCAGCTGATTAGCAACATGATTCATGGAAAAGTCCTTTTTACAGTGTAACAGCTGGGGGACCTCAGTATGAGGGTTCATGTGGGTTTTATTAATCACAATCTCACAGATTGTACCAAGGAATTGAACACAGAGACTCACCAGTGACATAATGGGAATGGAAACTCCGAAGATGGACGGATCTGTAGAACCAAAGTTATGGCTGATGAAGGAGAGAGCAGACAGAGGATTATCTAACGTGCTTATGAGCAGGAACAAGCAGCACTTTATCGTCAACATGATCACAACACCCTCCTCTCAATAAATACATCCATCCAAACAAACATGTTAGGGTTCTTTCTTAAATAGAAAAAGTAGTTAGTGAAATAAATTTAACACAAAGAATTTGGATATGAAACTAATTCATGTTTATGTTGCATTTAAGCCACTGTTAAACATGCTGCTAATGCCCTGTTTTAAACAACTTGAAGTCCTTTATTTTTGACACTGATAATCCATTAGCATGTTCTCTCACATAGCTGCAAGACATTAGTCAAACTAAGGCCAGGAAACCTCGTTTGAGCGTTTTATTATGGGTGTTCGCTTGGCCTCACACATTACATTAGGGAATACTTTGAAAAGCTTGGGAATTAGTTATACTGAAATCCTTTCTCTACCCACTAAAATCTATTTGACACAGGAAGAGAGTGTTGACTGCTTTCACAGGCAGCACAAAAAGGCTTTAGAATAAACAGCAGGAAATATTCAGTGGGATTAATTAAAGAAAAATTCAAACTTTAAGTTCTGATGCTAAAATTTCTTGTAGTAACTATTCTTTGCACCGATTATATTCAGTTTTAACCCCAAATTCTGTCTGATAACTGATAAAAAAAAACTCTAAACACCTAAACCCAGCACGTTACCATAGTAACAGACCCAGGTCAGACTCCTATAGGGAGCGTAGTCTCCTCCCCTTCCGGTCGGCTCCAGGGTCCGCAGGAAAACAATTGGTTACGTATCCCAAGAGGTTTATTTTGCACCACCTAACTGACCACAAGATAACCTTTCATTTGCAGACATAAAGCCACCATCTATCTGGCCTCCAAATCCAGAAAGTTCTGCTCAGTGCTTGTTTGCATACAAGACATAACAAAACTGTCAAGGTCTCCTGCAAAGGTCCTGCAGTCTCTGCGTAAAGCCAGACCGCTAATTCCTCACGCTAAATAAAAATCAAACCTACTTGAAGCCTACATGACTTTAAGACTCATAAGCTTAAATAATCATATGTGTTGAATGAACAAGATGTTTAAATCAAATGTTAGAAAAATCTGTGCTTAAATCAATGATGGCTTTAAAATGAATATTGCTCCTGCAATGATCCGTTTCAGATCTTATCTACATCAGATCAGTATGTGTTTGATTTAACAAGTTAATCATTTTCTACACTCACACACATTATAATAAGATACTTACTAATGTTAATAGTCACTTCACATAAGTGTTTTAAAACATTCTCATTCACAAAGAGTTAAACACCTTTGTATCTGAACAAGGCGTGTCTTCCGACGGAAAGTTTTGGTAAAGCCCTCGAGACATGGCACATTCTGATTTGCCAGAATGCGCCAGAATTTATAAACGATGAGTTTATTAAAACAAGAATTACTTCCCGGTTAATTCTAGCCGACTCCCGATTCGGCCAAATCAGGGAAGAAACAATTTTGAAACCATCTTCTCCTTTGACCTCCAGTCCAAAGCCTCTCTGAAACGCTGCAGGTGATATCAGACAAAACGGCTCTTCTAAGAGCCAAAAATAGACTTAGAAGCAAACTCCAGCTGTCACCTGGAGAGATCTCAGACTAGACGGGTCCTATCGGAGCTAATCTACAGGTTCCTGATATCAGAGGTTCACTCCACTGGCAGTGTCCATCACGACCTCTTGACCCCCTTGATCCCAAGAGAATCTCCACACAAAGGGTGCGTAGACTTGGCACAGACTGCGTCGGATGGTTTTCAAACAAACAACTCTCTAGTTTGTAAACAAATACTGTATTTGATATAGCACCTTCTAGAGTTCTGGAACCCCCCAAGGCACTTTACAACACAATCAGTCATTCACCCATTCACACACTGGTGGGGATGTGCTACGATGTAGCCACAGCTGCCCTGGAGCGCACTGACGGAGGCGAGGCTGCTGAGCACTGGCGCCACCGGTCCCTCCGACCACCACCAGCAGGCAACGTGGGTTAAGTGTCTTGCCCAAGGACACAATGACAGTGATTGAGCGGGGCTTGAACCTGCAACCTTCCGATTACGGGGCGAGCACTTAACTCCTGTGCCACCGTCGCCCACAAACAACAAATTATTTTACAGCCCAGACTTCACAAACTCTCTGATACAAAGAATGGTTTTGCTAAAACATCTATCACACACAGCATGTCATATCTATTACATAACATCTCATTATTCATATCTTGTCATGTATAATTATTAGTTTAGGAAAAATAATTAAATTGGTTTTATAAACTATATACCGACTCTGTCTGAAATAATACGAAGTGTGTTTATGGTCCCTGAACAAGTAAAAGTAATTATAATCTTCTGACTAAACATTCAAAGATCCATCAGGTTGAGATTTCATATTTATATGGAATCATCACATCTTATTGGTCATTTTCAATAAAGTTATGAAATGGTAAGTTCACTACAAATTAAATGAATGCAAGTCAACGGGACTAAAAGAGCTATTTCCTAACCCGCTTTGCCTCACGCCCCGGATCGCACAAATGTTGTACTTCCATTTAAATGAAAGTAATGTGAGTTGCCACCACGCCAGTCACATACTTTGAGATTTATCAGCTTGTAAAAGTTTTTAATTCCTATAACTACAAGTCAGAGAACGGCACGTCGCATTTGTGACATCACCACATAATCTCCTCTCCCCTAGCGTAGCTGCTACTCACCACGTGACCAGATTTATGGTGGTTCTTTCCTCCTGTGAGAAGTTTGCTGAACTTACAGCCATTTTCCTTCAGCTTTCTCCGTCTCTGGTTCGATGACGTCACTCTCGTGAAGCGCATTTGTGGTCCTGGACTTATTTTCACACAAAACCTAAAATTGTGTTTTCCCCATTTTAAAATAAGCGAGTTCTTGGTATCAAAATGTGTCTTAAAAATTCACGGACATCATGTGTGAAATCCATGGAACATAAGCAGAATTAGAAAATAGCGTTTTCAGTCCCGTTGACTTGCATTCATGTTTTTTGCTCTTCCGGGGACCCGTGGTGCTGACGTAGGTGGGCGTGACTTAGGCTGCCTACGACTCTACCTGTCTTATAACACATGTGGTTGTTGTTGTCTAATCCGTAGATAAACGCATAAAAATAAAGTAATTATATGAAATAAAAAACAAACGAAATCGAATTTGATGCGCAGCTCTACAGATTGTTGTTGGGTTTTACACACGTCAGGTTGTAAAACAAGGATTTACCAGTTGAAAAGCTGAAATTCAGTTTTCATGTTCAGAGTTCTTGTTTAGTGGGTCTGGTGAGAGCTTCTGCAGATCAATGTGAAATCCCAACCCTTTAACCAGCTCCTGACAGTAGACTCACCCCGTGTTCTCTACTTCAGGGAAGATGGAGAGAGGCAGAGACACCAGGGAGCAGAGAAATCCACTCCAACACATCTGTCAGAACAAGTCATCCAATCAGACCAAACGACACACAACCAATCTGGCAGAATGACGTGAAAATAACTCCAGACCTGGTAGGAGTCAAAAATCCCTGTGGAACTGGCATTGGAGTAGTCGGTGGCATGGACGCTTCCTAAAAATGACAAGAAAACACCAAATCACACCTAAACAGGTTCCAAAGAGTAGCATGTGCAGGAGGTCACGCTGGTTATGTTCTACTTCCTCTCCTGCAGAGCTCAACTGAAACATTCTTGAGACATTTCAAGCAGTTGGTGACGCAGGAAGATTACAGGCCATAAAACTCCTAATATTCTGATGGATTATCAACCGAACACGTCTGATAGTAATACAGCACGGTGCTGACGGAGGTGGCTGGGTGTAGCTGCTGCCACCAACCTTTAGTGAGTTTGAACAGGAGCCAGGTGTCTATTGTTCCAAAGCAGCAGGTGTCTTCCTTAATCGCTTGGCGAACCTGGAAAAACAACCACGAGGAGTTTGAAGAAGGGGATGAAAACAGAGGAAAACACAGCCTGCTGGGATTTAATCAGCCGTTTGGTACTTGCAGCCCAGCAGGTCTGCTTTTAAAGGAACCCAATTATATAAAACGCTTCCTGGCCTAATTTATGAGGCTTTAACCTAAATACGCACCACAAACGTCTGCAGATTTAAAAGCAGCCTCAGAACATCACGCTGGAATAATTTGCCTCCTGACCTTAAACTTAAACCTTTAAAAGCTTCATAATTTGCTGTCCTCTCCATGAGACAGGAGAGCTGTCGTTCCCATCACCAACTACATTAACACCTTAGTCTAATAGCTGAAATGTCTCCTTCTCTGTGGCAGTCTCCAAGTTTCAGTCCTCCACAACCTCCCTCACCCATGGTGTCCCACAAGGTTCTTTGCTGGGCCCTCTACTCTTCCTCCTCTATCTGCTTCTCCTGCAGCACATCCTGAGCTCCTTTAAAAGAATCTCCTACCATATTTAGGCCTGATTTATACTTCCCCGTGAGCTCTGCAACGGAGAGAGGCACACAGAGTGTCGGAAAGGTTTTCACATTCGAACTTCTGTTCAGGCAGCGGAGTGTCGCTGTTCCCTGCCAGGACAACAGAGGGCGGAGCATTTTTATGAGGTATCTTGCCACTATAACACTCATGAATCCGGCCAGGATAGTGTATTTACTAATGTGTTTATTTATTTTAGAGACTTTATAACTAGTGGTGTGCATCTCTACCTGCCTCACGATTCGATCCGATTCCGATTATCTGCCTAACGATTCGATTTGAGTCTGAAATGCATCACGATTCTTCACACAAAAATGTTCATTACTTAATAAAAGCAGTAGAATAGTTTTCAATTTCTTTTTGATTTCGAAATCCCTGAAAAACAGAACATTGATCTATTCACTATAGTGAGCAATAATGTTTAAAGTGTGCTGCCTATAATTACTTAAATAATATAAGAAATAATGTTTTCGGTAGAGCAGCTTTAAGATAGAATATTACTGAACTTAAAAATAGTAAACAAATACTGTGTTAAGTGATTCTTTCACATCCAGGATCACCAAAACCGAACTTAGCCCAGACATCCGATTTAAATGTAACGGGTACATCTTTGATTACTGGTAATGTTGGCCCTGTATCCCTGTCTGCCTTTTCTGTTTTAAATTGGTGCTAGGGCAACACAGCATGTCATTGCAACTCTGCCCTCAGAAGTAATTGTAAAACCTCAAAACTTTATTGTCCTGCATAGACATAGACCAGGGGTCGGCAACCTGTTCCCATCAAAGAGCCATTATTACCCGTTTCCCACAGTAAAGAAAACACTGGGAAACACAGCAGCCGCGGCGTTGTGGGCGGGGCCTACCCTCAGACAGCAGAGCGCTGCTCACAACAGGTGACAGCAGCCGGTACCGGTCGCTCGTGTACGTCAAAGTTATCTTTCATAAGACAATAATCAATAAAACGATTTATATAAAGTGGATCCAGAAGTTGTAGCCCGTCTCTGCCGACAATATTTAGATATTTTTCACCCTGTTGGTGGTGTTACTGAGCAGGTGCCACTTTTGTCATACGTTTCTTTTTAAAACATGTTTAGACTGTTCAGAATACAAACCCAGGCTCTGTCACGTTTGATTGTTGTAATTAAACTTTGTAGGTGGGGAAGGTCAGAAAAGGATCCGATCATTTTGTTTTTCCCTCATTTACAGTGACGAGATACCGGAGCAGTGCGCCTGGCTCTGGTGGTAATCAAGTTAAATTATATCTCTTTGTAACAATTTTCACAAGAAAACAGAACAGTTAAAAGCAGGGCTTGTGTTGACCGGAGAGTTCCCGTATTTGACAGTTTATTTTGACGGAGAAAGAATAGAAAGAATTACACCGACGCATGCAGACGAACTGACATTTTATTCGTTTCGCACATCGCAGATGTAGCTAAATCACTCAAGAAAAGATTTCCTTCTGAACATCTGAGCTGGACACTGCTTAGCGCAGCTCGCTGTCAGCGTTTACTACATAAGGTCCACAGCGAGCTGAAGATGTGGAGAGAGGCTTGGAGCGCGTCGCAGAACCAGAGCGCATGCGGGAAGATTCCTCCGACAGAAGCGAGAGTTTTCCAAACCCTGACTCTCAGAGAGACTTGTCACTTAGAAAATGTTCCCTGACTATGAAACTTTGGCTGAATAGCGCTTGTTCCTGTCTCCAATGTGGCGACACATCCAGGAGCCGTCTGAGGAGAATCCCAGAATCTCTTCAGCTCAGGAAGCGCCTATGATTACGCACAAGCGTGACCCGTCAACCCGGTCTCACAGTAGACCGGGTTGGACCTGTTCAGGTTTACGCAGACAATCTTTACATTTAGAATTGGCATACAGATGTAAAATTAATGCAGTAAAATATAAAGCTTTTTATTTAAATATCCATTCATTATCTTACAAGCACAGAGAGCCGCATCAGATGGATGGAAGAGCCGCATGCGGCTCCAGAGCCGCGGATTGCCGACCCCCGACATAGACATAGGGAGAGAATCTCATTATGTCACATTGCTGCATCGATGCGGAATCATGCACGGCTGAATCACGATGCATCTTAGAATCAATCATTTTTCCCACCTCTATTTATAACACGGGCAAATGTGTACTTCATTCTCTTCCACCTCTTCATGCGGTCTCCACCTCCAAACCCATTTTTCCCGTTGTTTCCGTCCTCATTTGCGCCATATTTTGTACTCCTCCACTCACGAGTGAATAAATGTTCATATTTTTGGTTCTGCGATGCATTCTTCAATCTGTTCTGGGTCTGCTGCTAAATATCTGTTAAATTTTTTACGGAGCTGCAACAGTGCTGTTGATGAATATACAGGAAGCGGCGTCCTGACCAATCACAAGCTTGCGGTATCCGTCACTTTTGATGGATGTTTAAAATTTTGGGCATGTCACCCTCTGTGAGACCGTCGGAGAGCCCTTGCATCAAAGCATAATGACGTTGTGTGGCTCTGCACCGACTCGGATGGATAAGTATGAATCAGGCTTTATGCAGATGACATCCAACTGTACATCTCCTTTAAGCCCCATGAGATGTCTAAGCTGCAGCTGTTACACACCTGCTTAGACTCTATCAAAACCTGGATGGTGGGAGCTTTCTTCAGCTGAATGAAGATAAGACTGAGATCCTCATCTGTGCCCCAGACAAGCTGGTTCCCAAAGTCAGAGACTCTCCACGGAGACGCATAAATTCTCTTTAAAGAGTTTATCACTTTTATTTAAATTAAGACAGGAATTAATAATCTAAAATATTTTAAGAAAAGAAAATATTTTAAGGATAAAAGTAGAAATCTTAGCTAATACAGTAAAACTAATAAACTGCACACAAAAAACAAAATACATGACCCAAACACACACACACACCTGCTTGTAGTGTGCCAGAGCCCACACCAGGCGGAAGGTGACGTGTTGGGGGGAAAACACGATGACACTCGCTGCCAGGGAGCGTTTTTGTCGGGTCAGGAAGTAAACCATCTTCATCACTCCGTGGATTATCTGTTGGAAAAAGACAAGAGGGATCACGTCTGGGGGGGACATAGTTGTCGGTCCAAACCTTTGGTGTGGGCCGGTTGGTTTGGGTTCATCCCCGATAACAACATCGTCTGACCTTGGATCAGACGTTCAGCACTGATCACCATGTTTGTCAGATGTTCTGTTAATAAAACTAATCATGTGACTAAAGATGAATCCAAAGGCCCATCATTACGTCATTCAGAACAACTAAAACATAATCTGGCCATTTGTTTTGTTATTGTTGGTCAGACGCTAAAAGGTTTTATGATGAATTAAAGACAAAGACTAGCTTTCCTTCCGTCGTTGGCTACAGCTACCAGCCGCTCCAGGAGGTGTTGATCTTACCCGACGTTGAAACTGCATGGGGGCTCTTTTATTCTGAATTCATGAAAGTTATTGAAGAGCATGCCCCGTGGACAAATATTACAGTTAAAGGTAATCATTGACCTTGGATAGATGCTGATCTGATTACTCCATTTAAACAGAGGGATAGGGCTTGGGATGAATAGAAGTATACAAATGTCTTGGTGACTGGGGTAAATAGAGTGAATGGGGTAAATTCTGACAGTCCTTGGCTCATGGGTCCCTGGAAGAACAAAAAATTAATGCAGGTCAACGGGGCTAAAAGAGCTGTTTTCTGATCTGCTTCGCCGTACGCGCTGAATCACACACACGTTGTACTTCGATTCAAATGAAAGTAATGATACGTATTTCAACCACGCTGGTCACATACTGAGATTCATCAGCTTGTAAAAGTTTGTAATTAGGTCAAGCACATTTGTAGTCCTGGACTTATTTCAACACAAAACCTAAAACAAGTGTTGCCCCTGTCTGAAAATAATCAAATCAAATTTAATTATGAAGCGCTTTACAATATTAAAAACAACCACACAGCAGTCGGTTTCCCACACAATACCACATCTGACCGGCACCATCCCCCACCATCAGAGCCAAGTCACCACCAGGTAGTGGTCAGTTAACAGCTCCGCCCCTCTCTTCATCCGAGTATCCAAGACATGCGGCCGCAGATCAGACAAAACGACGACAAAGTCGATCACCATGCTGCGGCCTATGGTACCCTGGTGCCAGGAGCACACATGGACACCTTTTATGTCTGAATATGGAGTTCGTTGTGGACGATCCATGGCTAGCACAGAAGTCCAATAACAAAACACACATGGATCGGCCACCACAGAGTCTAGACCTTATCTGCATTGAGCATGTTTGGGATGAGCTGGAGAAGGCTTTGTGCAGCGATTAGACTCTAAAGGTTGGTTTATGCTTGACGCGTCCGCGAGGTCCGCACGGCTCCGCGCGGAAAAGTTGCGTCATTTTAACAACCACGCCCCTCCGCCGCGCCTCCGCACGGCCCAGAATTTCCGCAACGCGCACCTCGGAAAATTTCTAACCACGTGGACGGTCGGACGCGGAAAAACAAGGCGGACTGGCAAGAACTAGAATGGCAGAGGTTGGTAAATACAGACATTTGTATGATTCAGCTCTCAGAGATCACCGTGATCAACATGTTGTTAATAATTCTTGGAGAGAAATAGCTCGCACTGTCGGAAAAGACGAGGATGCTGTAAAAAATGCTGGAATGCCATGTTGTAAACAGTAATTTCTACTTCTACTATGGTGTAGTGTTGGACGCATGCCGTAGAGCTCCATGCTGCCCCCTACAGTTTGGGAGAATATTGGCTCACCGCAGAGAGGAGCCGCACGAACCATAAACGCTGCAGGTTGTGAAGCGCGTTCTAGCCGCGAGCCGCATCACCGCGCGGAAAGTGAATGCGTCAAGCATAAACCAAGCTTTACATCATCATTACAAGATCTTGGTGAAACATTCATGCAACACTGGATGGAAATAACTCTGGTGACATTGCAGAAGCTTATTGAAACAACGCCAATGTGGTTCAACGAGAGAATGTGACATTTCTTTGGGTGGGGCAGTGTATTTAAACCAGGGGTGTCAAACATATGGCCCGCGGGCCGGATCCGGCCCGCAAGCGGGTTAAATCCGGCCCGCGAGATGGTTGTGTAAACTTTATTTTCATACTTTACAATGTAGAGTGAAAATAAACGTATCTTAGTGAGCAAGTTTTCTCTGTAATGAGTATAAATAAAACAAAGCTGCGCTCAAGGCTCACACAAGAACTTGAATCACATCCTGAAGTTGGCCGCCACTCAGGATGTGATTGTGATGTTGATGTTCTGGTGAAAGCAAAAAGATGTAAAGTAAAATGAGTCAAATATACTTTAAGTGCTGCATGAAACTGATCTAGCCGGGAGATCTGGCCGTCTGGTTGGGGTCTGGGGTGGTGGGTTGCTGTGCTCGGCGGTGGGCGGGGGAGCCTGCTCATCAGCACCCCAGCAGAAAGGGTCAAACTCTGGTAACCGGTGGTGGTTGTACCCCATGTGCAGCATTACCGGGACCAGAGTGAATAGGGTGTGTATGGGGAGCATGAATGGGTGTCCGGCGTGTATTTTTGTAAGTCTTTGGTTGTACGTGCATGTGTGAGCATGAGGGAGGGAGTGTGTGACTGTGTTTGTGTATGACTGTATATGTCAGGTGGGGCCTTTGACTCCTCCCTTCTCCTGGGACCTCCTTTGATGATATAGATCTTCGTCTCCCCTCCCCCCTGTCACACCTGGTGTGGGTGTGATGCCTTGGTCTGCCTGAGTGTTCGTGGCTCCCGGGTCAGGGAGTTTAAGATTTTTGGCATCTGCCTGATCAATCCCGGTGGCGGCCTGGGGGGGTCTGGGTCCCTGGGCTCTGCTGGGTCCCCGGCGGGGGTGGTCGCCCCTGGGTCCCGGGTCGCTGGGTCCCGGACTCGGCCGGCTAGGGGGTGGGAGGCTGCGGGCAGGCCTGAGGACTTGCCGCTGATATCTCCCGGGGCTCTGCCGGCTGCTGGTTGTGGCCCCCCGGGGCGATCCTCTGTGCCTCTCGAGGGGGGCGGGGGCCTTTCTGGTTGCGGGCTCCTTGGGGTTCCTGTGTTCTGGGGCAGCGCCTGGATCTCTGGGACTTGGAGCTCCCCCCCGTCTCCTACGCGTCTTTGGGGGGCAGATCTGTGGTCCCTCACACTCTCTATTGGACGCTCCTATAGATAAACCTTACATAAACAAGCGCGTGTACACACACAGGTGCTCACATGGTGCTCTCATAAGTATGGGCTTGGGCACGTTCAACACATGTCTTAAGACTATGGTGGGCACTCAATGCACTGTGGTATATTATCGTGTGACTGTTTAGTTAAACAATGATTGATTATATATTTCTTCATCAAGTTGACGCAGTGATAGCTTGATTTTGTTATATTGGTGTTGTGTCCCATTTTTTTGTTATGTTTTGCTTTTTTCTCGTCTCATTTTGCAGGTCTAGAAGCAGACTCTTGTTCATTATTGTTTATTTTTGTTGAATCCCCCCCCCACCTAACCCCCTCTCTCCCCACCTTTTCTCTTTTCCTTTCTCTTTCACCTCCTTCTCCGTGTCTGGTCGAAATTACAAAGCATTCAAAAACAATAACAATAAAGTTTTAAATATCAGGTGCGACATTAAAAGCAGATGCTCTGATGCTCCACCTGAGAGTAAAACTGTAAGGCTTGTTACCAGCATTCAGACATCAATTCTGCTTGCTTCACAGCCAGACAGGACACGTTAAAAAAAAAAAAAAAAAAAAAAAAGAAACTGATCTAGCCATGTGATCTGTAAGCTCTTTGAATCACTAAGGAATGTATTTTTTATTTATTGATTTTTAATTTTTTCCAAATTTTCAAGTACACTTCAGGTGTTGTACTTGTACTATTTTGTATACATTGTCCTCAGGCTCCAGCCTTGTTTTATATTGATTGTGTTAAAACAAAGAAAACAATCTGAAGTTTTTTTTATTTACTGGTCCGGCCCACTTGGGACTAGATTTCCCTCAATGTGGCCCCTGAGCTAAAATGAGTTTGACACCCCTGATTTAAACAACTTATGAACTTTTATTACCTAAAGTCTGCTCAAAATAATCTAACATTTTTCAATTCCAGATTTAATATTTTAGGCCTTCAACTCCAAGCGTTGCTCAGTAAAAGTGAATGTGACCAACTTTGATTGTGCAGGATGTGTTCCAGGATTTCACCAAGTCTGCAGCTCTTTGATCCTGCCAGCTGATAAAGTTGTGAAAGGGAGTCCCAGTTTTCCTGCCAGGTAGGATAATAAGTGTGTGAGTTAGAGCAACATTTAAACAAGCGTGGGAAGCTTTTGGCAAACTGTCACTGAAAGCATTCTGACAGAAAACGGTTCTACCTGTCCCAGGTGGTGAAAGTCGCTCTCTGAGTTGAAATGCCGAGAGCCTCCATCTGACGCATCTGAGCTCCTGCATCTTTATCATGAAAACACACACGCACGCACACACATGCACGCACACACGCACGTACCGAGTTAGGTAGATAAATATATCCGTTCCAAGTGTAAATAACACCTGACTCGTGAGTGACAGAAACAGAGACCCACCAAGAAGGGAAAATTACACGTGGTCATGTTCTGCGAGCCCCCCCCCCCCCGACGCGTTTGTACGAGTGATAAAACCAGACTCATTTAAAAATGTGCTGTCTCCATATCTCAGGTCTCTCTTTATAATAAACCTTATCACAGAAACAAACTAGATATCATCTACTTTCACATTTGACATCAATACTTAAAGAGCAAGTCACTTCAAATCAACATTTTTTGCTGATAAACTATATAAATGAGTGTCTGATCGTGCTGTAGACAAATATGGTCAATAATTCGGCACTTTAGTGCATCTTAGTTACAATTTAAATATTCTGCCTAAAACTGTCAGTGTTGCACCGTCGTCAGGTAAAATCTCAGCACTGCGTTTGAATTTAAATCTGCCATCGCTATTGGCTAAGAGGTACACTATGATGTTAGATGGTAGATTATGATGTCACAATGTCGTGAGTGTGTGTATTTGTTAGCAGCTCCGCCCTCTCGGTCTGCTAGGCAACAGCATTTGTTGCATTTTTCAAACAGGAAGTGGTAGTTGAGTAAGAATCTGGTAGGGGTGACTTGCTCTTTAAGTTTGGTCAGTGGAAGTGTTTGTGGTGGAGTAAATGCCATCCATCTGCAGCTGGATGGGTGATGCAGCTGTACCTTGCACTGCTCCCTTGACCACAGTGGTGAAACCTTGCCACAGTGCTTCTGGGTCCATCTCCACATGCCCCAACTCTGGGTAAATGGGGACCAGCTGTTGGGAATGGGGTAGAAAATCAGAGCAGGGCAGCTAGAAAAACACCCGACACTGTTTGAGGTCTGTAGAGGGGCTAACTCACACAGCCTCCTTGTGGAGGTTTATACACCCACAGCTACAGTTTAGGGTAACCAGGGAAACGGCAAAGCTAATGTTATTTTATTTTAAGGCTTCAGATTCTGGAATTTCCTGAAGGGCAATTCCAACCAACTCTTCAGCTCCCTGAGCATCCTTGATCTGCTTGAATTATAGAACTACAACACCTAGACTATTGTAGTTTTACTGCATCCCAGACTACTGTCTAGTTTTTGAGCTGCGCCCATTGGTGTAGATTCGCTCTCGACGTCGACGGGGATTGTAAAGTATGTGCTGTTTTCTCTCTGACCCACGATAAAACAATAAAGTGCTGAAGTGTAATGTTAAATGTTATTGAAAAGCTATTTTGTACCACAGACATTTTAACATTAAATATATCAATTTAAGCCTTTAACAACAACCGTTTCATATCCACACACACACACACACACACACACACACACACACACACACACACACACACACGTCTAGGTTTAGAAGAGCTATTTAATGTTAAGATTTGCTTTCTCCTCAAAAAGCTGCTATATGGAATCGTAAACATGTTTTCTATTAATATTAAAATGCTCATCAACAACACAGTGTGCATGCTCTTCTCCACGCCAGCATCAAGACTGACACCAGCACGGGTGTTTCTGAAAGGAGGAGAAATACCTCCGAGTGTGGCTGGATTCAACATCATCTTTTAGAAAACGTGCAAAATATTGTCTAAACTGTAAATTACAACTTGTACAATTGTAAACATAAAAGAGCGTAAAGCAGCAGGCACATTTTTACACTGTCTCACGTTGGCTATTGCGTCACCAGCTGAACGTTTACCGCCTCATCGGTTATCAGACCTGTTGAGTCCTGCCAGTGAAAATTCTGGACAAGAGGCCAATGAAGCATCATCACTGCTCGATTCTGGGTAAATATACTCTAGCTTCGCCGCCTTACTCACCTCAGACAAATCCTGAAACGGAGGCATTTGGAGTCAGTCATTCATGCATTCATTACCTCTCGCCTGGACTATGCAAACGCCCTCCTCATTGGTGTTCCGGACTCTGCCCTGAATCGGCTGCAGGTTGTTCAGAACGCTGCTGCCCGGTTCTTGACAGGTACACAACGAAGTAGCCACATTACCCCTGTCCTGGAACATCTTCACTGGCTCCCGGTCATTTTCAGAGTGCAGTTTAAGTTACTGACTTTTGTTTTTAAAGCACTCAATGACCTGGCACCTCCCTACCTCTCTGCCCTTCTCACTCCATATGTGCCCACCCGCTCGTTGAGGTCGGCTGACCTTTTGCTGCTGTACACGCCGCGGATGAGACTCAAATCGCGGGGTGAACGAGCATTTGTCCATGCTGCCCCAAAGCTATGGAACTCACTGCCCATTGGAGTTTGGCAGGCTCCATCTCTGGCGGTTTTTAAATCTCGTTTAAAGACACACTTTTACACTTTGGCTTTTAGACAGTGACTCGTTTTAGTGTTTTATTGTGTCATTGTTTTAATGTGTTCTTAGTATTCATGTTTTCTCTGCTTTTAATTGAGATTTTTATCCTTTGTTTTAGCTCCTTGTAATGGGTGTGTTTTGTTTTAGCCTGTGCAGCACTTTGGGCAGCTCCCATGCTGCATTTTAAATGTGCTATATAAATAAACTATGCTATGCTAACTATGCTACTAGCTTTTCAACATTTTAAATCTGCTTGCCTGCTCTATAAAGTTATTCATGGTGTAGTAGCCCCTCCCCCGTTGATGGATTTTATTATTCAAAAATCACAGGTGTCTTTACAGGACCAGAGCGTTTGCAAAACGGGATTTGCCGCGGCTCCCTGGGAGGATAAAGGTCGTTTATAAGATCGAGGCGGTAATTTGGCGCAATAGCGGCAATTTTATAAAAGATTAGGTGATGGCGGCATAAAGGGGGTGTGGGGGCGGACTCTGCGCTGCCGCAGACTACCGTTTATCTTGGACATAACTTGCTTTTTACTGCGATTGAAGCCGTGATCGTTAGGTTTTTTTAACAAGCAGCTCCTAAAGGCGTCTGTCCCCATCGGTCCCTGTGCAGTCTCTGGTGATCTGAGCTCCAGCTCTAACAGAGAGGCTCGTGGAGCTCTGCGGCGCTCCAGTCTGTCATCTCAGCTGATTTTGTTCAAAAAGCAAACCTTATTGCCCGTGTTTACTTTCATTTTCAATACATTTGCCAGCCGGAGCTCAGCAACAACTCCCCACGTCATCATGACATCTGCCTCTGATGTGCCAGGGCGCATACGACAGACCATTACCGCAATATTACTACCAAGCGAGGCGGAACGAATGCCGCAAAATTCGTGCAACACCATGCTGGCATACCATGAGACATACCATTGCAGTAATATTACGCCGATTTGCCAGCATGGTGTGTCTTGTAAAAGAACCACTCTTCCAGAGTAACTCGAGCTACAGGTAGACTTGGTGACTGTGAGCTCCTCCACTCCAGGGCTCAACTATCTGGAAAAGCATTCCTACTCCAGTGAAGGAAAGCTCAAGTTTTGCTACTTTCAAAAGAAAAGTGTGGCTACTGGAAGCTCAAATATGCAATCATATATGACATTTGATTTGTTTTTATTTTTGTTTTTTGTGCAACCTTATCCTAACTGTTCTGTTTTATTGTTTCATCTAATTGTATATTGTTGTCTGTTTTATCTCCTTTGACATTAACCTGCCAGAGGACTGATTAACAGGCACCCGCAACACTTGATGTCCTCCTGAGGAGGCCATTTAAATCAGGTGTGCTGCAGCAGAGACATGGAAGCCACGCAGGTCAGTGTCCCCTGAGGCTCGGGGTCGGGAAACACTGATCTGGTCCACGCTTGACGAGACTAGGTGTTGTAGCTCTATAATGAAAGCACACAAAAAATGCTCAGGGAGTCAAAGAATTTCAAAATAAAAACTCTAAATAAGGAACCAACTTCAGCTTTGTTCAGAAATGTATGACTGGTGTGTTAATTATGGTCATTTGAGATAAACAGGAATCACTAAAATCGTTAATAGCAGCAAGCCAGCGATGCAGGAGAATCAGACATCAACACCAGCCCTCAAACCCAGAATGGGTGCATCTCTAATGAAACAAGGTGGTGCTGGCATTACCCTGCTGGTGCATGATCCTCGGATGTTTGCCTGCTTGTCATAGACGTGACATCTGATGGATGTCGTTCCCACATCCACGGACAGCATAAAGCGTTCATTCATGAAGCCATTCCTCCGACTGCCCATGGTGAGCAGGACAAACAGAAGCTCCTCAGACGAATCCCGGCTCCTCCACGGGAGTTCGCTCACCGGGCTTGCTCCATGCTGGGGCTGCCACCCTGGACTTTGGCGTCTTGAACGTCCAGTTCAACCTGTTCAAGCAAACATTCAGCTAGTTTGTATCTGAGGCCAAAGTTTAACTCCGTGTTAGCGACAAACCGGAGCCATTCAAGTCAAACAATCAACAGAGAGACGCTGACAGAAACTAAAGGTTTCGCGGCTAAGTCGTATAACTTGATATTTGAGCGGTAATTAGCGTACAAACAACACACTTGTTTTACAACAAACATTCGCCCGGTTTTAGTTCATAACGCCAACAGCTGTACCTGTGAAGAGGGGCTTAGAAAGGCGAGCGGGCTAATCGCGTTCCTCCCTGTCCTGTAGGCATCCGTACTACGCTGCACGCATGCGCAGTGGATACCGGATATTTGGGACTGTTACCACACACGTGCGACTATTATTGCTATTCCGTGCGCTGTTAGAGAATAAATGGCGAGGAGAAGTGTAAGAATGAGTGTATAATATGTTTTTAACAAAGAGCTTTGGAGCGGTCTGAGTGAATAAAAAAATTACGTGTTTTTGTCGCTGTAAACCAGCAAGCTACCTGTTAGCGTCAGCTAAAAACGACGAGCTGTTAACGTGGCTTAGGTTACAGCTTAACCAGTTTGGTGTGATGTAGCCGTTTCGTGGTGTAACGGTGACACGCCTGTGTAATATGAGTTATCAGTGTTTCTGACACCGTGTTCCGAATGGTACGGCACATTATCAAGACTATTTTCTGGACGTAATCTTGAACGTTCTTAATTTCAGAGAGCAAAGCGTGGAGAAAACAATAAAACCCCCAATGTGGACGGCGAGGACACAGCTGCGGGCAAGTCTTGTACATTAATTGTATATACACATAAAATAAACATCGATTTTAGTTAATAAAGAAACATCAGTTTCTACAATTTTATAAGAGCATCCCGAGACAGCACGAGCCGAAGCACGTGCTGGGAAACAGACACCCTAGTGTAAACAGTACATGCTGACTTGTATCAGTGATAAAACATTCTGTTTAGATCCTCAGATGAGCGGCTCCATCCAAGTGAAGAGAAAGATGCCTACTGTCAGTGTGTCGTGGGAGGATGAGGAGGTGTGTGGTGACGCAGACCAGACTGCCAAAGGGGAACTGGAGCAAGGTAGGCAGTCCTATTGCAGCTTGCAGGTACTCAAACAGATGTTTGTACTGGAAAAGCTGCTCATATGCTGTTTGGCACGCCACTAAAAACTGATTCAGTTGTTACTTATATATATTAAAAATGAATTTTCAGAACATTTTACAGTAATCGCCAGATCATGCACAGGTGTTTCCTGGAATAAGATGTGAGGATGATTGTTATTTATTTATTTTTTTTAACCAAACTTAGAGTTTACACGTTCAGGGCTGGTCTTATCATGGGGACTGGTTTTCTTTCTGAGGCGTTCAGATTAAATCAGAAACAGATCTGTTTTTGTCTCATGTCTGATTGTCTCTCTCTCTCATTTCATTCCAGCACACACTCTTCATGCTGTTCAACAGTAATAACTGTCTATGAAAACTGTGATCCTGAGCAGGATTGTCACATGACTTTAACGAAACCTATCTAAGATTTCCTCCTCAAGTGTTTCTTTTAAATAATTGAGTGATTTTAGCTTTTGAATGAACATCCTAGGGCAGCCCACTCAAATCGATTGGTCCCAGTCACGTGACCCGATGCTGTGCTTGAACCATTCAACAAACACTCAGATTAATACCTACACGGAGTAGATGGCTGCTTCTCTAATTCTTGCCACTTTTTACATTAATAATTTTATCATGAGTGTTTTATTAGTTCTTAAATTTGCTTATCTCTAAATAAATTTTTTTTTCTATCTTACCTTCTGCACCAGAATACCGCAGCAATTTCCTAATGTTGTGACTTGGCACACATATGGCAATAAAAACTTCTGATTTTAGCTTCTCAATGAATTGTTTCAGCTTTAAAAATCCCCGAAGCTGACCCTGCCGCTGAGCGTTCCCCTTCAAAGAAAACTAAACTCCTCAACGATGGTAGGAATTTATCCTACAACAAGTAGAAACGTCTCTGTTGTTTAAGTTGTCTGAAGGACTGTCTTCACACATTTTAATTGTTTTTAAATTTTTTTTCCCCCCAGGTTTTTGTCTTTATGTGGGCAACCTGAACCGGTCTAAAAATTCACAGGAACTCAAAGATTCAATAGCAAACTACTTTGTGACAAATGGTCTTCTGTTTCACGACATCCGAATAGACCGGTACCGGTGAGTGTGGCTCTCTGCTTCCTTAATGTTTCTGTAAATCAAATCAAAGCTTTATTTATAAAGTGCCTTCCGCGAGCGACCCTGTCGGGAAGCCCAAGGCGCTGTAAATTCAGACGATTGAACTTTTTTTCTGCTCTTGTAGAAAACACGCATTTGTGGACATGAGCTCAAAAATGGACCTGACCAAAGCTCTGACGTTAAACGGGGAGACAATACTTGATATGCCCGTGAAGCTCGCCCAAGCAAAAGTTAGAAGTGACAAGAAAGAAAATGTTAAATGTCCTGAACTAAGGAGAAAAGGTAAAAAAATGTTTTTCCTCCTAAAGGTTGTTGCTCAATATGTTAAGTTTTAATATTTTGATGTACAGTACTTTGATGCATCGCTGAAGTAACCGGAAAGTGCTTTATCTAGGGATGGGTACCTTTGACATTTGAATCGATCTGGTACTAATTCCCGGTACCTACGAATCAATACCAGTACTTAACGAAACCAATTTTCAATACATTTGAGTGTTCAATAATGATTTAAATCGCCCTTTTAAAATTACATATATAATATTTTCCAAACATTTCACCAAATTTGATGAATATAATAATAACATACAACAGTTTATATTTTATCAGCTTAGTGTTGTACGAAATTCTTCAATATGAAAACCTTTAACGACAAACAAACCCAGCTCCATGGACTCCTGATCCTCTTCTATGCCCTCTAGAATAAATATGTGTTATAAACTACTAATGAAACTAAAGCAAGCTTCTACACCATACAACAGTGTGTATTTTAATATTTTGTGTGTTTCACTAACTAAACCAGCTCCATGTACTCCTCCTCCTCTGGACAAACTGTGTGATGGTGGGTCCTTGTAGTTTTATAAACTATGATGGTGGGTCCTTGTAGTGATGGTGGGTCCTTGTAGTTTTATAAACTGTGTGATGGTGGGTCCTTGTAGTTTTATAAACTATGATGGTGGGTCCTTGTAGTGATGGTGGGTCCTTGTAGTTTTATAAACTGTGTGATGGTGGGTCCTTGTAGTTTTATAAACTGTGTGATGGTGGGTCCTTGTAGTTCTATAAACTGTGATGGTGGGTCCTTGTAGTTTTATAAACTGTGTGATGGTGGGTCCTTGTAGTTTTATAAACTGTGTGATGGTGGGTCCTTGTAGTTTTATAAACTGTGTGATGGTGGGTCCTTGTAGTTTTATAAACTGTGTGATGGTGGGTCCTTGTAGTTCTATAAACTGTGATGGTGGGTCCTTGTAGTTTTATAAACTGTGTGATGGTGGGTCCTTGTAGTTTTATAAACTGTGTGATGGTGGGTCCTTGTAGTTTTATAAACTGTGATGGTGGGTCCTTGTAGTTTTATAAACTGTGATGGTGGGTCCTTGTAGTTCTATAAACTGTGATGGTGGGTCCTTGTAGTTTTATAAACTGTGTGATGGTGGGTCCTTGTAGTTCTATAAACTGTGTGATGGTGGGTCCTTGTAGTTTTATAAACTGTGTGATGGTGGGTCCTTGTAGTTTTATAAACTGTGTGATGGTGGGTCCTTGTAGTTTTATAAACTGTGTGATGGTGGGTCCTTGTAGTTTTATAAACTGTGTGATGGTGGGTCCTTGTAGTTTTATAAACTGTGTGATGGTGGGTCCTTGTAGTTTTATAAACTGTGTGATGGTGGGTCCTTGTAGTTCTATAAACTGTGTGATGGTGGGTCCTTGTAGTTTTATAAACTGTGTGATGGTGCGTCCTTGTAGTTCTATAAACTGTGTGATGGTGGGTCCTTGTAGTTTTATAAACTGTGTGATGGTGGGTCCTTGTAGTTTTATAAACTGTGTGATGGTGGGTCCTTGTAGTTTTATAAACTGTGTGATGGTGGGTCCTTGTAGTTTTATAAACTGTGTGATGGTGGGTCCTTGTAGTTTTATAAACTGTGTGATGGTGGGTCCTTGTAGTTCTATAAACTGTGTGATGGTGGGTCCTTGTAGTTCTATAAACTGTGTGATGGTGGGTCCTTGTAGTTCTATAAACTGTGTGATGGTGGGTCCTTGTAGTTTTATAAACTGTGTGATGGTAGACAGTGTTGCCAACTGTTTTTGACTGAAAGTAGCTGAAGTTCCCCCAAAAGTCGCTAGATGTCGCCAGATGACGCCACGTGCTAATTTACATATTGATGATGTCATCACGCCACATTGGCGTTCATTTTCCCCATAGCATAACTCAGACCTCCTGCTCTCATTCTCACAGAAGTTTTCCTAAAAAGCTGTTTTTTTACACCTCCTGGTTTTTCTACTTCTCTGTTGTGTATTCTCTCCATCGTGATAATAACGGCGCACCGAGCAACAGGGAGCGGGTGTCTCATGGTATAACCATCCCTGTGTCACTGAAGGAAATCCAGATGAGCCACAGAGCTGCGTGTGTAAACGGGACGGTAGTTGAAACTCCCGTTGACTTTATTTGCCAAATGCAGGAAAAGCCAAAGTGTCTGACGGCTGCAGAACCAGAGATCGCAGGTTGACGCCTGTGCCGTCTCTAGTAGAAGCGTGAGCCTGCAGCAGCAGATGTAAATTAGCGGTCTCCAGCTCTGCAGCTGCACCTTTGTCTTCGGCGAATCAGCCCGGCTGAAAACGGTTTATGATTGGTAGGGATGGGTATCTTTGACATTTGAATCGATTCGGTACTAATTCCCGGTACGTAGGAATCGATACCGGTACTTAACGGTACCAATTTTAGATACTTTTGAGTGTTTATTATTTTAATTCTCTTTTATAATTAAATATATATTTTTCTCAATGGATAACCATATTTGATAAATATCACGATAAATAACATACAACTGTTTGTATTTTAACATTGTCCTTGTAGTTTTATAAGCTGATAATTAAACTGAAGCAAACATCTTTACTGTGAACTAAATTTACTGTGTATCTTCATTCCTTTTGCCGTCCTTTTTCTTTGATTTTTCCTACTGGGAAGTTAGAATTTCCGAGGAGAAAGCGAACGCACCATTAGATGATAACAATGGTGGCAATGGAAGCTAACATATCAAGCTAACGTTATCTTAAACAGTTTATTTAGCTGCTGGAGCAGATTAAAACGATGATGCCTCACACTTAGATCGTTGTCGCTGGTTTCATCTTCACCCAATCACCCGTCGCATTTAGTAAAGTGAAGCCAAACTTTAGAGCGCGTTCATGTTCTTCTAGTCGGGAATTCGGAGTTCCGAGGAGAAAGCGAACACACCATTAGCGAAACGGAAACAAACATATCAAGCTAATTTTATTTACCTACCGGAGCAGATTAAGATGAGGATGTCTCACTTAGATCATTGTCGCTGGTTTCATCATCACCCAGTTACCCATCACATTTAGTGAAGCGACGGTGGCACAGGAGTTAAGTGCTCGCCCCGTAATCGGAAGGTTGCAAGTTCGAGTCCCGCTCAGTCTGTCGCTGTCGTTGTGTCCTTGGGCAAGACACTTAACCCACGTTGCCTGCTGGTGGTGGTCGGAGGGACCGGTGGCGCCAGTGCTCGGCAGCCTCGCCTCTGTCAGTGCGCCCCAGGGCAGCTGTGGCTACATTGTAGCTCATCCCCACCAGTGTGTGAATGTGTGTGTGAATGGGTGAATGACTGATTGTGTTGTAAAGCGCCTTGGGGGGTTCCAGGACTCTAGAAGGCGCTATATCAAATACAGGCCATTTTTTATATCAAATACAGGCCATTTACCCAAGCTTTAGCGTGCGTTCTTTCTACCATGCTGCTCTGTTTACAACTCGCTCACAGCGACCAACGACATAACGCTCTTGCGCATGCGCAGCTGTCTAGGCAAGTTCTCGTTATTATGGACGGGTACCGAAACGAGGCACCGTTTCAAATGACGTGAATCGGTGCTCGGTCGGTACCTTAAAAAGTACCGAATTTGGTACCCATCCCTAAATTGGTCAGTCTTCGTGCACATGTGCAGATTATCGTTCTCTTTCCTTACTCCCGGAAGAACGGTTCAGAGTGCAAATGGTTTTTGTTGCTAATCTGTGTGGAATATCTACAAGAAAGTTCTACAGAAAGTAGCAACGGGTCCTGAGAAATGTCGCTAGGTTTGTTGCTAGGCGCTTTTTGGAAAAAAGTCGTTGAGGGGGGTGAAAAAGTCGTTAGGAACAGCGACAAAGTCGCTGAGTTGGCAACACTGATGGTGGGTCCTAATTACACTGAAGCAAACATCTTTGCTGTGAACTAAATTTACTGTGTATCTTCATTCCTTTTGCCGTTCATTTGAAACAGTTTATTTTTCCTACTCAGAAGCTGGAATTTCCGAGGAGAAAAGCGAACGCACCATTAGCTATGTAAACATAAACTAAACTATCAAGCTAACGTTATCTTATACAGTTTATTTAGCTGCTGAAGCAGATTAAGATGCCTCATACTCGGATCGTTGTCGCTGGTTTCATCATCACCCAACAGTCCATCTCATTTAGTGACGTGAAGCCAAACTTTAGAGCGCGTTCGCTTTCTTCTAGTCAGAATTTCGGAGTTCCAAGGAGAAAGCAAATGCACCCATTAGCTAAATGGAAGTTAACATATCAAGCTAACGTTGTCTTAGACGAGCCACTTCTGGGATGCACCTGACAAATTTCGCACCGCGGCTGGTTTGAATCACACCTATCACGTGGAACGTCACAGCTTCAAATATAGTCCATTATAGTCTAATATCATGGGTTCTATTTGAAGCATGTCGTTGATGCTTCCAGTGTGAGGTAGGGGTTAGGCTCCCTATATGACCAGGATTTTGTTCTGCAGTCGTTTAACGTGTAAATGGCCTGTATTTGTATAGAGCCATTCAGGGTTCTACAACCCCCCAAGGCGTGTCACAACACAATTCATTCATCCGTTCACACACTGGTGATGATGAGCTACAATGTAGCCACAACTGCCCTGGGGCGCACTCACAGAGGCAAGGCCTGCCAAACACTGGCGCCCCGGTTCCCCCGACCACCACCAACAGGCAAGGTGGAGTAAGTGTCTTGTCCAAAGACACAACAGCAGCGTTCAGAGTCGGCGTTGAACTTGCAACCTTCTGAAAATTGGGCAACCTTCTGAAAACTGGACAGCCCGCTCTACATCCTGAGCTACTGCTGTGTGGCTGTTAAACGGATGTATGGTTGAATTTTTATTTTTATTTAGATAGTTTAATATGTTATGGCCAACCTTCGGAGACATTCCATAAAGTTTATGAATGACGTCATCATCCGACAGCGTGGAGAACAGAGAGACCCACCAAGAGAGAGACGGAGAGAAAGATGGCCGGTCGCGAATTAACCGACTTGGTGACAAAAAAAGAACTTCCGTAGTTAGGAAGTATTTTCAGGTTTCAAGCAAATGGTAAAAGAGAGCCGGTGTTGTGTCGATTGGCGTTTCCTCGTCAGTGAGTGTTCCCTGTGCAATAACAAAGGTGACAACGCGGCGCAGGTCCCGTCCGCACCACAGAGAAACGCTCCGGAGATGAAACAACAGCCTATTTTGAAGCCTGTTATTCAAGTCAATTTTCTGGTGGAATTACGCCCGGAACACACCAGAGGCGGAAGCGCGACGACGCGCCGCGGAACGACTAGCGCTTCTAATCGGCGCCCTTGTTAACCTACGCTCTCGGTCACATCAGCCGCGAAGCGCCATGAAGGCTCGCGCCGTGCAGCGATCGTTTCGGCGTGAGTTCTATTTTTTCGTGAGCCATGTCAATTCTGGCAGGAAGTCAAACCAAAGCAGAAGAGGCAGGCCGGTAAATTCAACAAAACAAAGAGAACATTTTCAAAATAAAACACTGCGATTGATAAATGAGATCATTTCTGTGTATCTAAACAGACTAGAGAGATGAAACTGAACAAACGCACACATATAGCGGAGAAACACAGCGTTTCCATAACTTTTAAATGCAGTTTTTACATCAAAGAAAGGATAAACGTGAATACAAACAAATACACAGCAGCAGCAGCAGCGCCGTTCCTGTGATCAACAAGCGGGGCAAACTGGTTACACGTACACACACACTTGCAATAACGCCCGTTCCTGCATATCCCAAAAACCTGCATACCTGTGCCACAAGTTCACCGTCGGAGCAGGTTTTCAGCACTGCAGGGAAAGTTGTTGGTTCATAACGTTTAAACAGGAAAAGTAAAAAGGCAGTTTTTTCCAGAGAAATGTTTTGTAATAATCTGCGTTTTATCTACGTTGTTTTTTCAGTAATAGTGCTTGAGATAATAGAGGCTGGGATTTCAGGTTCTGCTCTAGACTGGCTCTCTTCTTATCTCACCAACAGAACATTCACAGTGAAGTCCGAAACCTTCTCTTCAGATACTGTCTCTCCAACATGCGGGGTCCCACAAGGTTCAGTTCTAGGGCCTCTACTATTCGTATTCTATACTCTTCCCCTAGCTGGCATCATTCAGTCTTTCCCAGACATCTCCTACCACACCTACGCTGATGATATTCAGCTCTCTATGTCCTTTATGCCACACCAGTTGGACAGGCTGGCCACACTTGTACTCTGCCTGACCCAGATCAGTAACTGGCTGTCCAGCAACTTTCTTGTCCTAAATTCTAACAAGACAGAGACCCTGATCGTTGCACCCCCGGAACTTCAGCCAAAAATCGAGCAGGAAATTGCCTCTTTTTGCCCATCAGCCAAGGCCAACATTAGAAACCTGGGAGTTATTTTTGATCCAGCTTTAAGTTTAGACTCACACGTCAAAACCATCTCCCGCTCTTGTTTCTTTCAACTGAGAAACATTTCAAAAGTCTGTAAACTGGTTTCTACTGCAGATCTGGAAAAAATCATCCATGCCTTTGTGTCATCACGCTTAGACTACTGTAACGCTCTTTTTACTGGTCTCAGCAAAACCTCCCTCTCACGCCTTCAAGCCATCCAAAATGCAGCAGCCAGACTCCTAACCAAATCCAGCAGACGAGCTCACATCACTCCAGGTTTACAGTCCCTCCACTGGCTCCCGGTAGAATATAGAATACAGTTTAAAGTTTTAGTCCTGACCTATAGAGCTCTTAACAACCAGGCTCCAAGCTACCTATCTGAGCTTTTATCCCAACACACCACCTCTCGGAACCTTAGATCCACATCTGAAAACCTCCTGGCTGTTCCTCGAACCAGACTGAAAACCAAAGGGGACAGGGCCTTTCAGACTATTGCCCCCAGACTTTGGAACAGTCTACCTTCAAATCTCCGTCTCTCTAACACTGTAGAGGTCTTTAAAAATCATCTAAAAACTCACCTTTTCATCCAGGCGTTCCCTCCCTAAATGTTTCAGAATGATGGCTTTGTTCGGGTTCACACCTTCACTTTGTTTATACTCATGATTTTATTTTCTATTTTGTCACTGCTATTGTTTTTCTGATGTTTTTATTGGTTTTAGGTATTTGCCCTGATCTTTATCATGTTGTACAGCGCTTTGTGATTTATATCTGTGAAAGGCGCTATATAAATAAACTTTTACTTACTTACTTTCTTACTTGAGGTTCCGTTTCTGAACGGTGAAGGTAATGTCACAAGACATAATTTTGGATTAGTAACAGTAATGCCGTATGCCCTGAAAAAATGTGGAGGAAGTTTAACAGTATCAAAATTTGGATACCACCCAAGCCTAATCTCTGTACCTTTGAAGCTTCTTCTACTTTAGGATAAGACATTCAGCCAACATGATGTGAGAACTTTTTGGTGTTTCTTAGTCAAAGATGGCCGATGCTTGTTCCTGAAGAACCTTCCATACAACACAACAAAACAAGACATCCTGAAAGTCTTCAGAAAAGCGATCGCTGTTCGGTTTCCTGGTGGAACCAATAATCCGAGCCGGGGGTGAGAGTTAGAAAGAACTTCTTAAGTTTAGTGACACGTTTAAGCGTGGCGCGTCATCTAACTAGGTCTGTTATTTTTCTGCAGCATTGCTTTTGTGCAGTTCCAAAACCAAACCATTGCTACCAAAGTGCTGAAGAAAAAACAACACATAAAGTTCCAGGGTCGGGATCTGGTTGTGGACCGTGTTGGAGAACGAGGAGCTCCTGCTGCTGAAGCTGACAGCAGCAGCACACAAGGTGAGGATCTGCACTTCAGCTGCAGGAAGACAGAGTTTACTCTTGTTCCTATTCTAGCGGTGCCATTTTGATTCTTGCAGCTGCTCCTGCTGGCAACACTTTATTTGTGAGCCGTTTACCTAAAAGTGTGACAGAAAAACAACTGAAGAAAGTCTTTAAGAAAGCAGTTGGCATCAGTCTAAAGGTTAAAGACAAGCAGACACGGTGAGTCTGAGTACTTGATTTATGTTGTTAAACCAGTAAAAATGTCTGAAACCTCTCACCAGCTCTTCCCCTACAGATATGCATTTGTGGAGTTTCTCACGGTGGCGGACGCTGAAAAGGCTTTACAATCGTCCAAAGATGTCAAGATCAGCAAACAGGCTGTTAGAGTAGAAATGCGCCACAGAAGGAGAAAGCCTGAAGGTTTTTGTCATTCAGTTTGATATCATGAAGTGTTTCCATATAAATGGGTTTGTTTACAGTTTGACTGAAGGTTTGTTTCCCATATAGTCTCGTCTAAGACCTTGTTTGTGGTCGGCCTTGCCGCAACGACGTCAGCGGAAACACTTCAAAGTGTTTTTGAAGGAGCAGTCGGTGCGAGAGTCGCCATAGACAAGGACACGGGCACGTCTAAGAGGTTGGTGGCATAAACGATCATCGAATCTGACCCGTAACTCTATCCATCCAATCTCTTCCGGTTATCTGGAGCCGGGTTGTGGGCAGCAGCCTACACAGGAGGAAGTCTGAGAGGGCTCAGACGTCCCTCTCACCAGCCACTTGGACCAGCTCCTCCGGGGGAATCCCAAGGCATTCCCTGGCCAGCTGTTAAACATTAACCTTAACTCATTCACTGCCAATGATGACTAAAGTTGTCATTTGCATTTTTAACTGTGTGGGCGTCGGAACGAGCCCCCGCACCGTGAGAACAAACATCTCAGCTCTAAAGCTGATCTTCATCCGCGTACATCACACGTCACGTAATCAGGAAGCAAATATATAGGGGATATACATATACATATATATATATATATATGTATGTATATACACACACATATATATATATATATATATATATATATATGTGTGTATATACATACATATATATGTGTATATACATACATATATACATATACATATATATATGTATATATATATATATATATATACACGTATATATATAAATATACATATATATGTATATATATATACATGTATATGTATATATATACATATATATGTATATGTATATGTATATATATATGTATATGTATATATATATATATATATATATATATATATATATATATATATACATATACAGTGGGGCAAAAAAGTATTTAGTCAGACACCGATTGTGCAAGTTCTCCCACTTAAAATGATGACAGAGTTCAGTAATTTTCATCATAGGTACACTTCAACTGTGAGAGACAGAATGTGAAAAAAAATCCATGAATTCACATCGCAGGATTTTTAAAGAATTTATTTGTAAATCAGGTGGAAAATAAGTATTTGGTCACTTCAAACAAGGAAAATCTCTGACTCTCACAGACCTGTAACGTCTTCTTTAAGAAGCTTTTCTGTCCTACACTCGTTACCTGTATTAATGGCACCTGTTTGAACTCATTATCTGTATAAAAGACACCTGTCCACAGCCTCAAACAGTCAGACTCCAAACTCCACTATGGCCAAGACCAAAGAGCTTTCGAAGGACACCAGGAAAAGAATTGTAGACCTGCACCAGACTGGGAAGAGTGAATCTACAATAGGCAAGCAGCTTGGTGTGGAAAAAATCAACTGTGGGAGCAATTATCAGAAAACGGAAGACATACAAGACCACTGATAATCTCCCTCGATCTGGGGCTCCACGCAAGATCTCATCCCGTGGGGTCAAAATGATCATGAGAACGGTGAGCAAGAATCCCAGAACCACACGGGGGGACCTGGTGAATGACCTGCAGAGAGCTGGGACCACAGTAACAAAGGTCACCATCAGTAACACACTACAACGGCAGGGAATCAAATCCTGCAGTGCCAGACGTGTTCCGCTGCTGAAGCCAGTGCATGTCTAGGCCCGTCTGAAGTTTGCCAGAGAGCACATGGATGATACAGCAGAGGATTGGGAGAATGTCATGTGGTCAGATGAAACCAAAGTTGAACTTTTTGGTATGAACTCAACTCGTCGTGTTTGGAGGAAGAAGAATACTGAGTTGCATCCCAAGAACACCATACCTACTGTGAAGCATGGGGGTGGGAACATCATGCTTTGGGGCTGTTTTTCTGCTAAGGGGTCAGGACGACTGATCCATGTTAAGGACAGAATGAATGGGGCCATGTATCGTGAGATTCTGAGCCAAAACCTCCTTCCATCAGTGAGAGCTTTGAAGATGAAACGTGGCTGGGTCTTCCAACACGACAATGATCCCAAACACACCGCCCGGGCAACAAAGGAGTGGCTCCGTAAGAAGCATTTGAAAGTCCTGGAGTGGCCTAGCCAGTCTCCAGACCTCAACCCCATAGAAAATCTGTGGAGGGAGTTGAAAGTCCGTGTTGCTCGGCGACAGCCCGAAAACATCACTGCTCTCGAGAAGATCTGCATGGAGGAATGGGCCAAAATACCAGCTACTGTGTGTGCAAACCTGGTAAAGACCTATAGTAATCGTTTGACCTCTGTTATTGCCAACAAAGGTTATGTTACAAAGTATTGAGTTGATTTTTTGTTATTGACCAAATACCGTAAATCCTCTAATACAGGCCAGTATTCAATTAAAGGCCGGGTCTCCAATTTTGGCCGGTATCGGAGTTGGCGGAGGTGAATAATGGCCGGTCTCTTCTTGTGGCCGGGTGGAATGTGGTAACAAGCAAGTACGGGGGCGATCGTTCATGTCAGTTCATTTCCTTTAATGTTTTCTGTCTTTTATTTGCGCCTGATGTGTTTCGCTGCTGTGGAGCGGGGCACATCACCTTGTCCTCCGACGCACTGATCACTGATGCGGCCGGCAAGCAGCAAGCATTCCGCTGTTTTTGCTGTCGGTAATCTGCCTCCTGAGCACGGCCACAGTAACAATCAGGTGTTGCCAAATTATTTAACACGCGATCGTTCATGTCGGTTCATTTCCTTTGATGTTTTCTGTCTTTTATTTGCGCCTGATGCGTTTCGCTGTGGAGCGGGGCGCACCGATCACTGATGCGGCCGGCAAGCAGCGAGCACTCCGCTGTTTTTGCGGTCGGTAGATCTTTTAGAACTGCAGTTCAAAGGTAACTCATAAGGTGAATATATATGAACCCAGGTAGCAGTTTCTCTTTAGGATTGAGAGGAGATGCAGGAAGATAATAAACAGGCAGGACAGAAAAATAGTCAAATAAAAACAAGTTAGTTTTTGTACCTGCTGGTTGCAACAAACAGACACCATTGAAGGTAATCAGAAGTGAGGAACAGAAAATGAAATAATTATTTTAATGTTTAGAGCAGCAGGAACTCCGAGAGGCTGCAGGCGCATCAGTGAGTTTGCGGCCGCTGCGCAGGGGGAGGGGGGAGAGGGCTGAAGCAGAAACTACCGTTGTTAAAAGAAATGTGTTTAACTTTGAAAATGTGGGCGCAATTTTAATTGTTAAAAACTCCAGCGAACCATTAGTTCATTTTGCTCAAATAGAAATAGAGGCCTGCCTCTAATACTGACCCTCCTTCCAATAAAGGCCTGGAGCTTGATGAGCTTGAGTCTAATACAGGCCGGGCCTGTATTCGAGGATTTACGGTACTTATTTTCCACCCTGATATACAAATAAATTATTTAAAAATCCTGCCATGTGAATTCATGGATTTTTTTTTTCCACATTCTGTCTCTCACAGTTGAAGTGTACCTATGATGTAAAATAATGACCTCTGTCATCATTTTAAGTGGGAGAACTTGCACAATCGGTGGCTGACTAAATACTTTTTTGCCCCACTGTATATATATATATATATATGTGTGTGTGTATATATGTATATATATATATATATATATATATATAAATATATACACACACACATATATATGTGTGTGTATATATGTATATATATATATATATATATATACATATATACACACACATATATATGTGTGTGTATATATGTATATATTTATATATATATATATATATATATAAATATATACATATATACACACACATATATATGTGTGTGTATATATGTATATATATATATATATATATATATATACATATATACACAGACATATATACATATATACACAGACATATATATGTGTGTGTGTATATTATTATTATTTTTTTATCTGAAGCGGCTCCTATAGTGAGCAGAACCAGGCGTCATCACAGGCTGCTGATCTACCATGATGTCTTTAATTATTTCTGTTAATAAATGATAGGAAAAAGGTGACAAATCCAGGCAGACATAAGAATGAAGTGTTTGGCTCCTGAGGAGAGGTGTTCTACAAAAGGTGGACCCAAGTATAAGATCTCTGACGTCTCCTCCGTGCAGTGACACAATCATCTGAGGGGGCAGTCCCCATTGACTCGCACAATCACGCTTCTACAAACACTCAAAGGCATTCCAGGACAGGATCAGTCAGTTACAGATAACCCTGCTTACCAGTCGTTGCTCATAAATCTGTTAGCCGAGACAGACTTGCATTTGCTTTAATAACCCTCTACTCATGTTCTGAACACACACACATAGGCAGCTGCAAACGAGTTAAACAACCCATTGCTCCCTCCACAATAAAACAATAAATGAGTGTAAAAATGAGTGGCTTACTCAAATGCTGGAACGCTCCATTTGGGTCTAGTATGCCGTTAGTGAAGTGATCTAAACCAGCTTTTAATTCTACCATGCAGCCTCACACTAGATCTCACTTGTTAATGATGAAACTTCAAATAATAATAGTTAATAAGATCATAATGACATTGTTTACACATTTTCTTAACAATTTCACAGGTTATTTACGCAGCTTTGAGTGTCACGCTCATTGTGTTTGACCTTTGGTGCTCCGTGTTTTTATTTCTGCTGCGAGCCTTGAAAACTCCCCTCACACCGTCCAGTTTCTCCTTTAAAACTCCGATTAAATAACGAGCTTCCTCCGCGCCGTGTTTTTGTTGTAGGATGAAAACTTTACATTAATAGTCACTGGAAAATTCAGCAGACGTGTTTACACTTTTGCCGCTGCGTGCCTGCAGTGTGAGAGAAGGGAGGGGGACGACGCTCCGTTCAGCGTCTCTACGGGCTCCAGTAGCAGCAACAGCCAGCTGGTTTAATCCGCTCTGAAAGGCAGTGTTGCCAACTGTTTTTGACTGAAAGTAGCTGAAGTTCCCCCCAAAAGTTGCTAGATGTCGCCAGATGACGTCACGTGCTAATTTACATATTGATGGCGTCATCACGCCACATTGGCCTTCATTTTCCCCATAGCATGGGAAATGTTTATATATAATATGACTAAAAGGGAGGCAAATAATAAAAACTATGTTATGTGTTAAAGTTATTAGTATGATTAAAATGGCCAAATTTCTTTGATATGTACAATAAATTCCAAAAGTATCAATAAAGTGACACTCAGGCCCTGTCCACACGTAGCCGGAGATCTGCCAAAACGTAGATATTTGTCTACGTTTTGGCCTGCCATCCACACGAAAACGGAGTTTTTTCACACGAAAACGGATCTTTTTAAAAACTCCGGCCAAAGTGAAGATCTGCGTTTTCTCCGTTTTGGGTGTCTGCGTGTGGACGGACAAAACCGGAGTTTTAAGGTCCACAACGTCACTTTCCGCGACAAAAAAATGCTGACATCACGTGTGCGACCTGTGTTTACACTAGCCGACAGCATGGATGCCCTCAGAGCTGCGCTCTGTCACTACCCGATCCATCAATGGTCCAAGCGCTTTCTGCTTGTTTGTTTTTGCAAGCGGAATTACTGCTCCTTGCGGAAGACCACAGACGGAGGACGAGGTTAAGAACGGGGGAAGTACTGCCGCCTACAGGTCTGGCATGTCCTTAACAACGTATTTATCCGGGTACGTGTGGAGAGTTTTTTTTTAAAACGAGGTGGTGTGGATGCAAGTTTTTGGAGGGGCGGATATTCGTTTTTAAAAAACCCGGCTACATGTGGACTAGGCCTAAGACAGATATGGTGTGGTGATCCAAACAGTTCTGTTGCAGGATATAACTCAGACCTCCTGCTCTCCTCATTCTCACAGACATTTTCCTAAAAAGCAGTTTTTTTTACACCTCATAGTTTCTCTACTTCTCTGTTGTGTATTCTCTCCATCGTGATTATAACGGCACACTGAGCAAAAGGGAGCGGGTGTCTCATGGTATAACCATCCCTGTGTCACTGAAGGAAATCCAGATGAGCCACAGAGCTGCGTGTGTAAGCGGGACGGTAGTTGAAAGTCCCGATGTCTGTATTTGCCAAATGCAGGAAAAGCCAAAGTGTCTGACGGCTGCAGAACCAGAGATCGCAGGTTGACGCCTGCGCCGTCTCTAGTAGAAGCGTGAGCCGACGTAAATCGACGGTCTCCAGCTCTGCAGCTGCTCCTATCGGCCCGGCCGAAAACGGTTTATGATTGGTCAGTCCTCGTGCACATGTGCAGATTATCGTTCTCTTTCCTTACTCCCGGGAGAACGGTTCAGAGTGCAAATGGTTTCTTTGTTGCTAATCTGTAGGAATATCTACAAGAAAGTTCTACAGAAAGTAGCAACGGGTCCTGAGAAATGTCGCTAGGTTTGTCGCTAGGCGCTTTTTGGAAAAAAAGTCGTTGAGGGGGTCAAAAAGTCGTTAGGAACAGCGGCAAAGTCGCTGAGTTTGCAACGCTGCTGAAAGGCGTTGATCAGAATTATCAGATCACCTTTTTTAAACGGAGACCGGGCGTGTGCAGCCATCATGCGTCACTCAATACAGCGTCTGTGCAGAAACTCGCCTAGGAACTTTTATCCGCTGCACTCAAATCACTCAAAATAATTCATTATTTAACAGAAAATGAACTGAAACAGTTCGCAAGTGGACCGAACCGAAACGGTTCAACGCCCCCCCCCCCCCCCCCCCGTGAACCGTTACACATCTAGTGTTGTACTATAAACCAGGCTTCCGGATATCGACATTGAAAACAAATTATCACGAACAAGTCATATTAGTAGAGTTGTATGCGGGACGTGTAGAGGTCTTCCTAGGATTAGAAGATGCTCTCATGTGCTACCTTTATCAAAATGATTTAAAGTTTCTTCCGTCACTTATATTTATTCTTATATTTGTCTTTTTAGGTTTGGTTTTGTAGAATTCGACAACGAGGAGAGCTGCAAAGCTGCCAAAGGCACGATGGAGGACTGTGAGATAGACGGCAGCAAAGTGACGGTGGACTACGCCCATTCTAAGGCTCAAACGGGTCACCGGGCTACTGGAGTGGGTCCTCCTAGTGGGTGATCCAAAGGGTCATGACCCTACAGGAGAGGATAGGGATAAAAGGACAAACTTGCTGTTGTTCGCAAACACCTCATGTAGACGTGTAAAGCAGAGTTTTTAAAAGTGAATGAAATCATGACCTTTTGGTCAGCATGAAGGTTCCCATGAAAGAATAAAACACCTTAAAATGTTGGTGCTGATCTATGGGAACCTAAACAGGTAAAAATAATAAAGAATAAAACATTACATGTGTTTATTGGGTACTAATGTCCGATGATGTAATACCCGGATATAACGCAGGAGCTGAAAGGGTGACCACACTGGGCTCTGGTCACAAAGGTTCTCCATGAAGTTGAATTACATCAAATTGTTTGTTTTACTTCAGACTGAAAGGTTTCACTGGGGTTTGTTGGATTTTTCTGTCGTAACGGTGCTCTTTGGTTTAAATCCTCTATTACTGATGAGCAAGGGCGTAGATGTGGAAGGGACAGGGGTGGCGTGTCTCCACCAATATCCAGCAATGACCACCAATAATGTGACTGCCTCTGCTAATAAACAAGCCTGTTACCAAAGCCTCATTACCAGAGGTGCAGAAAAGGTTAAATGACGTTCTCGAGTCCTACTTACGTAACACATGGCTAGTGTGATTGGCTGTGCATGCGGGAGACTCGTGAGACAATCTACGCCGGTTGTTAGCAGTGCCAAAGCTTGAAGGAAAACATTCCAGTCTTATGCAAATCCTGTGTTTGCAATAGGGAATCTCCTCCCTTTCTGGTCAGCTCATGGGTCTCCGGAAGAACGTTACAAATGTGGCAAGGTGGACAAACGAGGGCCCGGGCGGGATTCGATCCCCAGACTCCCGGGTGAGAGTCATACGCTCTAACCAGTCAGCCAAAGGGACACCCCCTTGGCCAAGTAGCCAGGGCGCATGATCAATTGGGACACTGTGACAGGACGCTTACACTGCCACACAATACAAGTCAACGGGGCAAAAAACGCTATTTTCTAATCGCTTAGCCTTAGGCCCTGGATGGCACATATGTTGTACTTCAGTTTAAATGAAAAGTAATGATTGGTGTTTCGACCACACCAGTCACGTACTTCGAGATTTATCAGCTTGTAAAAGGTCGTAATTAGCATGCCTACTAATCAGACGTCGGTACGTCGCATATGTGAGGCAACCACCAAATCTCTCCCCTAGCGTAGCTGCTACTTACCACATGGCCAGATCTGTTGGTTTTTTCCTCCTGAAAGGAGGATTTGAAGTTTGCTGAACTTGCAGCCCTTTTCCCTGTTTTTCTGGGTGGTTCAGTGATGTCACTTTGGTGAAGCGCATTTGTAGTCCTGGGCTCTCATTCGTAGAAATATTCCTAAATTCGTTCCTATGAACAAAATTTTGAATGTTTGTATGAATGGTCAAAATCCTGATTTATGAAACATGCGGTGGCCACTCCAATGCAGACCGTACAGAATTTCAGCATTTTAACGCCCAGTCACCAAAGTAAAAAGTGCAGCACCAGCTACTTCCGGACCCCCATCTTCATTTGGTGGCGTAGATGAAACGTCGTGTGAAACCCAGCAATACTCGCACTGCGGCATTCAGCAAAGTGCACGTGGAGAAAGTTCACAGTTGAGGCTTGGAGTGCGTGGTACACAAGTGTGAAAATGATTGCCGAACTGAGGCAGGGAGCATTGCATCTTTGATCACATTGCATGCTGGGACGCTGTTGCTGTGATACTTTTTTTTTCAAAAACCTTTATTAACAACTTTTAAACAATCAACCAACAGTTATTTGAAGTAAATTTAAATTAGTTGTTGCTTTGTCTAAGACATTCAGAGCATCAACGTATTGTCCTAAAACTAATTTCATTAGAAAATTCATATTTTCAGAAAAGGAACTTGAGTCCTTCTCCAACAGCAGTGGATTGTGGGTAGCCTGATCAACCAATCACAAGGCAGTTGCTTCAGTGCATTTAGGGGCGTGGTCCTGGTCAAGACCATCTCCTGAACTCCAGACTGAATGTCAGAACGGGAAAGAAAGGTGATTTAAGCTATTTTGAGCGTGGCGTGGTTTTTGGTGCCAGACGGGCCGGTCTCAGTATTTCACAATCTGCTCAGTTACTGGGATTTTCACCCACAACCATTTCTAGGGTTTACAAAGAATGGTGTGAAAAGGGAAAAACGTCCAGTATGCAGCAGTCCTGTGGGCCAAAATGCCTTGTTGATGCTAGAGGTCAGAGGAGAATGGGCCGACTGATCCAAGCTGATAGAAGAGCAACTTTGACTGAAATAACCACTCGTTACAACCGAGGAACGCAGCAAAGCATTTGTGAAGCCACAACACGCACAACCTTGAGGCGGATGGGCTACAACAGCAGAAGACCCCACCAGGTACCACTCACCTCCACTACAAACAGGAACAAGAGGCTACAATTTGCACCAGCTCACCAAAACTGGACAGTTGAAGACTGGAAAAATGCTGCCGGGTCTGATGAGTCTCCATTTCTGTTGAGACGTTCAGATGGTAGAGTCAGAATTTGGCGTAAACAGAATGAGAACATGGATCCATCATGCCTTGTTACCACTGTGCAGGCTGGTGGTGGTGGTGTCATGGTGCGGGGGATGTTATCTTGGCACACTTTAGGCCCCTTAGTGCCAATCGGGCATGGATTAAATGCCACGGGCTACCTGGCATTGTTTCTGACCATGTCCATCCCTTCATGACCACCATGTACCCGTCCTCTGATGGCTACCTCCAGCAGGATAATGCACCATGCCATAAAGCTCCAATCATTTCAAATTGGTTTCTTGAACATGACGATGGGTTCACTGTACAACAACGACCCCCACAGTCACTAGATCTCACCCCGATAGAGATCTTTGGGATGTGGTGGAACGGGAGCTTCGGGCCCTGGATGTGCATCCCACACATCTCCATCAACTGCAAGATGCTATCCTGTCAATATGGCCGACATTTCTAAAGAATGCTTTCAGCACCTTGTTGGATCAGCACCACGTAGAATTAAGGCAGTTCTGAAGGCGAAAGGGGTCCAACACCGTATTAGTGTGGTGTTCCTGATAATCCTTTAGGTGAGTGTAAATTAAGAGAGTGAGAGAACAACTAGAACAGTCTGGATGACAAGAACACGACAAACCATCAGAACTGTTAGTGATGTTCTGGTTCTGTTGGGTTTTGTCATGTTTGGGGGAAGGTACTTAACCCAAGACATGCAGAACACAACACTGACCAAAAAATGGATGAAAAAATGATTTATTTATAAGGGGAAACTTAAGATGCACAGATAATTCTGTGGTTGAAACTGCAACAATCAGCTCAGCGTCTGGAGGAGGGAGAACACAGGTGAGCAAAGGTTCTGGTGTCACAATCCATTGTAGACAGGCAGAGGTGTTCAGCAGACTTACTGTGGGGGGGGGGGGGGGGTGTATGTGTTGGCAGGAGGAGGGAGAGGTAGAGAGCCGGGGGAAGCGCAGGAGAAGGAGCAGAGGTGGAGAGAAGCGGGGCGTCCTGGTGGATGGGGCACTGGGTGAGATGAGAGGTGGGTTATGGAGGGTGGTGATATGGTCCGTGTGCTGAATATCCGAATCCTGGTAGAGGTCAGAATCCAAGGAGGTCGACAGGAATCCTGAGGAAGGGTAAATCCAATATAAGCGCAAACACTACAAATAACATTTATCCTAAGAACACTAGAGATAACACGAGTGGCTGGTTACTACCAAAACTGAGGCAATCTTCCAGCGTCGAAGTGTGTCCACTATCCACCTTAAATAGGAAAGCACCCCGCTGATTGCTGATCAGGAACAGCTGGGCCACTCCCTCTCCTGGCAAGAGACTCACAGATGGTTATGAGAACAGGAGTACTCACCCCAGCTCATGACAGGTTTTTGTGTGTCCCCTTTTCTCTCACCCTTTCTGCAGATCTAGAAGCTGCTTCTTGTTCATCCTTTATTCATTCTTGTGAACTCTCCCCCATCTCTTCCTTTCCTTTCCTCCATTCTCTTTCATCTCCATCTCTGTGTCCTTTTAAAAACAACCAAAGGCATCTCTAATAAAGTCTAGATATCAGGTGGAGGATTATAGCTGAGTCTGTAACGCTCTACCTGTGAGAGTAAAACTGTTTTCGGTACTCAGACATCAGCTCTGGCTGCTTTACAGCAGGGCAGGACACGGGGAGAGAGAGAAAAGGACTCACAGCTTAAAGGACTTCATTTTACTTGTTTTGCCTTCATTTATCTGTTACTTGTGTTGAGAATTTTTTAAATGGTAATTGAAATTTTCCATGATCTAAAACCCCTGAAAGAGGACAGCTTTGTAGAACTTTTATCTGGAGCTCCTCTTCTGCAGTTAGAGAGGTGAGATCGGGCATGTGGGGCTGTCTTCTCCTCAGAACCACCGACTTAACCAACAACATCACGTCTGACGGCCGTGGCATCAGCAGGAGTGCTGCACATCTGTGTTTAGCCTGGTCCTCTTAGGCCAGGCTCCCCATCCACCAACCACAGCCTCCGGTAAAAGAATAGAAACATGTTTAAAGGTGCATTATGTAGAAATTAAGTAAAAATGGCATCCTGTGGTGAAATGTGGTCACTGCAACCACTTTAAACAACTCTGGAGCTTTTTGCCGGCCGTCGTCAAATTACAACAGTGGGCGCTGCAGCGTTAGCTCCCAGGAGACACGCCCCCCACACTCACTGATGGTAAACAGTAGTTACGTCCATCCTTTGTTTTAGGAGAAAAACATACAATCCAGCTGGCAGTGGGATATGAAACATGTTTCAGTAGAAACTTCCTTCCTAAATGACTGAAACATCAGACTCTTTTGGGATTTTCTCACTGTCAAATTCTCACTTGATCCCTACATACTGCACCTTTAACATAGTTGCACCAGTGATTTCATATAGTTGAATTAGACAACATTAAGACTTGCTTTGTAGTATGTGTGGGTATGGGAGGGGCTAACATAGTCTCTCTGATGTGCCCGTGTACGTTCACTTCACATTTGAATCCACTGTGTGTGTGTGTGTGTGTGTGTGTGTGTGTGTGTGTGTGTGTGTGTGTGTGTGTGTGTGTGTGTGTGTGTGTGTGTGTGTGTGCGTGCGTGTGTGTGTGTATATGAGTGTGTTAGGACCACGAAAATGATGGGTGAGAACTTCCTGTAGTTCTTTGTGTATTTCTGGTCTAGAATTCAACTGGGAGACAAATGATCAGTTTGGAGATAACGACACCCTCCCACCTCCTCTGGTCGAAGGTCGCAGGACTCCGGATGATCCACAGTTGGTCAGCACCGCCGTGCCTCTCAATAAGTCTCCGAGCACCCCTCCCTGGAACACCCTTGGTGAAGTCAGCTCCATGGGGAACAAGAGGCGGTAAACTCCATGACATCACGGATGGAAATGGCTGGCCAGCGTTACCTTCATGACCTCATAATGAACAGAGCAGCACACAACATCGACAGGCTGGCGAAACGAGGGACACCAGAGGAACATCCCATCAAACAGGCCTTCAGCTGTAAAACAGACTTACGCCGCTGCTGAACCAGCCGGATCGGGAGACGCTCTCGACCTCTTCGTCCCAGAGCAGGGTGAGAAACCAGAACCAACAGCAGAAGAGTTCTGATGAGATTTGGACTCTGATAACGGGCGACTTTCACATGAAATATGTGAACTTTACTTATAGTTTCACCAAGGACACGATTCCTGATATCACAGATAGAATAGCAGCTAAACACCCGGCAGCCAAAAACCTCGTTAATCACATTGGTGCTAATTGTGGCAAGGTGGATAAACGAGGGCCCGGGCGGGATTCGATCCCCAGACTCCCGGTGAGAGTCACGCGCGCTGACCAGTCAGCCAAAGGGACGTCCCCTTGGCCAAGTAGCCAGGGCGCATGATCAATCGGGTCACAGTGACAGGACGCTCACACTGTCACATCCTAATATCAGGAGAAGGGAGTCAGAAATCCTTAAGCACGATTTTCCTGCTCCGCTGAGAAGGTGATTGGCTGCAGCCTTCCATCTCTCCAGGACCTGTACGTCTCCAGAACTCGGGGGCGTGCAGGTCGGATAGCAGCTGACCCTTCGCACCCGGGACACAGACTTTTTGAGCCGCTTCCCTCAGGCAGGAGGTTACGGTCCATCCAGACCAGAACCTCCTGCCATAAGAACAGCTTCTTTCCATCTGCCGTTAGACTTGTGAACAGCTTATAAACACACAACCATGCTCGTCTTCGGTACTTGACACAACGTCACGTTACCGGCCATGTTACCATTACCTGCCTTTTTTATAGCTGAATGTTTTATGCTAGTTTATTATATTTTATTCTACTTATTCTATTTTTGAAATTTATTATTCATGTTATATGTAGCACATTAGTACCGAAACTTGAACCGTCACCTTATCGTGGTGGAGGAGTTTGAGTGCCCTAATGATCCTAGGAGCTATGTTGTCTGGGCACTTAGTGCCCCTGGTAGGGTCTCCCATGACAAATTGGTCTTAGGTGAAGGGTGAGACAAAGAACGGTTCGAAGGATCTTTCATGGCGGTTAAAACGAAGAGTCGGAGTACCCGGCCCGGAGGGTTACCGGGGTCCCACCCTGGAGCCAGGCCTGGGGTTGGGGCCCGTGAGCGAGCGCCTGGTGGTCGGGCTTTCGCCCATGGGGCCCGGCCGGGCCCAGCCCGAACCGGATACATGGGCTCGTCCAACTGTGGACCCACCACCCGCAGGAGGAACATGAAGGGTCCGGTGCAATGTGAATCGGGTGGCAGACCAAGGCGGGAGCCTTGGTGGTCCAATCCCCGGACAAGAAAACTAGTTTTTGGGACATGGAACGTCACCTCGCTGGCGGGGAAGGAGCCGGAGCTTGTGGCAGAGGTTGAGCGGTACCGGCTAGATATAGTCGGACTCACCTCGACACATTGCATTGGCTCTGGAACCCGAGACCTGGAGAGGGGTTGGACACTCTACTTTGCTGGAGTTGCTCCGGGTGAGAGGCGGAGGGCTGGGGTTGGCTTTTTGTTAGCCCCGAGACTCTCTGCCTGTGTGTTGGGGTTTACCCCGGGGGACAAGAGGGTAGCTTCCTTGCGCCTTCGGGTCGGGGAACGGGTCCTGACTGTTGTTTGTGCTTATGGACCAAATATCAGTTCAGAGTACCCACCCTTTTTGGAGTCCCTGGGACGAGTGCTAGATAGTGCTCCATCAGGGGACTCCATTGTCCTGCTGGGGGACTTCAATGCTCACGTGGGCAATGACAGCTTGACCTGGAGGGGTGTGATTGGGAGGAACGGCCCACCTAATCAGAACTCGAGCTGTGTTTTGTTATTGGACTTCTGTGCAAGCCGCAGTTTGGCCATAACGAACACCATGTTCGAACATAAGGCTGCCCCGGTACACTTGGTACCAGGGCAGCCTAGGTCGCAGGTCGATGATAGATTTTGTAGTCGTATCATCTGACCTGCGGCCGTATGTTTTGGACACCCGAGTGAAGAGAGGGGCGGAGCTGTCAACTGATCACCACCTGGTGGTGAGTTGGATCAGATGGCAAGGGAACATGCCGCGTAGACCTGGCAGACCCAAACGCATAGTGAGGGTCTGCTGGGAACGCCTGGCAGAAGAACCTGTCAAGACGGTCTTCAACTCCCACCTCCGGCAGAGCTTTGACAGCGTCCCGAGAGCAGTGGGGGACATTGAGTCCGAGTGGGCCTTGTTCCACTCTGCGATTGTCGAGGCGGCTGTTGCTAGCTGTGGTCGTAAGGTGGCCGGTGCCAGTCGTGGTGGCAACCCCCGTACCCGCTGGTGGACACCAGAGGTTCAGGGAGCCGTCAGGCTGAAGAAGGAGGCCTACAGGGCGTGGCTGGTCTGTGGGTCTCCGGAGGCAGCAGACAGGTACCGGATAGCCAAGCGGGGTGCAGCAGTGGCAGTTGCCGAGGCAAAATCTCGGGCGTGGGAGGAGTTTGGTGAGGCCATGGAGAAAGACTATCGATCGGCTCCAAAGAGGTTCTGGCAAACTGTCCGGCGCCTCAGGAGAGGAAGGCAGCAACTCGCTCACACTGTTTACAGTGGGGATGGGGAGCTGCTGACGTCAACTGAGGCTATAGTCGGACGGTGGAAGGAATACTTTGAGGAGCTCCTCAATCCCACCTACGCGCATTTCGAGGAGGAACCAGAGCTGGGAGGCCTGGAGATGGACTGTCCGATCTCGGGGGCAGAAGTTGCTGAGGTAGTCAAACAACTACACAGCGGCGGAGCCCCGGGGGCGGATGAGGTTCGTCCTGGGTATCTCAAGGCTATGGATGTTGTAGGGCTGTCATGGTTGACACGTCTCTACAACATTGCGTGATCATCGGGGGCAGTTCCTAGGGAGTGGCAGACCGGGGTGGTGGTCCCCATCTTTAAGAAGGGTGACCTGAGGGTGTGTTCCAACTATAGGGGGATCACACTCCTCAGCCTCCCTGGAAAGGTCTACTCCAAGGTACTGGAGAGGAGGGTCCGATCGATAGTTGAATCTCAGATAGAGGAGGAGCAATGTGGTTTTCGTCCTGGCCGTGGAACTGTGGACCAGCTCTATACCCTTGCAAGGGTGATGGAGGGGGCATGGGAGTTTGCCCAACCAATCCACATGTGCTTTGTGGATTTGGAGAAGGCTTATGACCGTGTCCCCAGGGGCACCCTGTGGGGGACGCTCCAGGAGTATGGGGTGGGTGGCTTTCTGTTAAGGGCCATTCAGTCCCTTTACCAGAGGAGCGTGAGTTTGGTCCGCATAGCCGGTAGTAAGTCGGACCTGTTCCCAGTGAGGGTTGGACTCTGCCAGGGCTGCCCTTTGTCACCGGTTCTGTTCATCACTTTTATGGACAGAATTTCTAGACGCAGCCGTGGTGTGGAGTGTGTCGAGTTTGGTGGCAGGAGAATCTCGTCTCTGCTGTTGCGGATGACGTGGTCCTCCTAGCTTCATCCAGCTCTGACCTTCAGCTCTTGCTGGGTAGGTTCGCGGCCGATTGTGAAGCGGCTGGGATGAGGATCAGCACCTCCAAATCTGAGACCATGGTTCTCGACCGGAAAAGGGTGGCTTGCCACCTCCGGGTCGGGGGAGAGGTCCTACCTCATGTGGAGGAGTTTAAGTATCTCGGGGTCTTGTTCACGAGTGAGGGTAGGAGGGATCGGGAGATCGACAGGCGGATTGGTTCGGCGTCTGCAGTGATGCGGACGCTGAGCCGATCTGTCGTGGGGAAGAGGGAGCTGAGCCAGAAAGCCAGGCTCTCGATTTACCGGTCGATCTACGTCCCAATCCTCACCTATGGTCATGAGCTTTGGGTAATGACCGAAAGAACGAGATCGCGGATACAAGCGGCCGAAATGAGTTTCCTCCGTAGGGTGGCCGGGCTCAGCCTTAGAGATAGGGTGAGGAGCTCGGACATTCGGGAGGGACTCGGAGTAGAACCGCTGCTCCTCCGGATCGAAAGGAGCCAGTTGAGGTGATTTGGGCATCTGGTCAGGATGCCTCCTGGACGCCTCCCTGGGGAGGTGTTTCGGGCATGTCCTGCCGGCAGAAGGCCCCCGGGTCGACCCAGGACACGTTGGAGAGGTTACATCTCCAATCTGGTCCAGGAACGCCTTGGGGTCCTGCCGGAGGAGCTGGTGGACAAGGCCGGGGAGAGGACGGCCTGGAGCTCCATAGTTGGGATGCTGCCCCGCGACCCGGACCCGGATAAGCGGAGGAAGACGAAGACGAAGACATTAGTACCGAAACAAGTTCCTAGTTTGTGAACTGCTTGTTCACTGACAATGGCAATAAACCTTTTCTGATTCTGATTTCTGATTCTGATATAAAATGACATGCTTTAAAAGATCCTCATGTGGAAAACATGTTGCAGCAGAAAAAAGACGTCCAAAAAGTGTAGGATGCTCCTCCTCCTCCTCCCGCTACAAGCTTCCAGTCACCGCCACTCTGTTGCTCCAATGTCGGCGCGGGTGCACATCTTAGTGACATCATGTGTTATCGCGGTAGAGCCAAAAACCTATCATTACCCAATTTTATATCATTATTTTCTACCTTATACTGTTTATATTGCCCACCCCTAATCTGGAGTTTAACTTTTCACCTCCAACCTAGCTCACGTGCTCCGTGTTTCTACTTCCCCCAACAAGGAAAGGCGTGAGAAATGCCTTCAGCAGGCAGAAGAAGAAGAAAAGATCATTTCTATAGCGCCTCTCAAGATAAAAATCACGAGGCGCTTCACAAAAAAAAAGAAGTAAAAATATACAAAAGAATTTAGAAAATGGTTAAAAAATACATTTAAAATGAGCACAAATAGACAATTGTGATTAAAAATGTAAAGAAAGAGAGAGAGTGAACAGGAAAGAGGGAAATCAGTGGATCCTGAGGAAGGTGGAATAGGTGGGGAGAGCAGAATAAAGAGAGAGAGGTGAAGAAGGTCATACAAAAGCCAGCTTGAACAGGTGAGTCTTCAGCTGCTTTTTGAAGGAGACCACTGAGTCCACTGATCTCAGGCTCAGGGGGAGAGAGGTCCAGAGTCTGGGGGCCACAGCAGCAGATGATCTGTCACCTTTGACCTTTAGCCTGGTGCATTGCACAACCAGTAGGCTTTGATCACTGAACCTCAGGGACCTGCTGGGGGTGTAGGGACTACACCATCTTCAGCACCATCTTCCTACTCTCACGAACCACCACGTCACACCAGCCAAGCTACAGCTGCTGATAACACACTGAATGTTCCCAAACATGAAGATTACGAACAGCCTCACAGCTCTACGCCCTTCCTCCTCCCCCCTCTGCTCGCCGGGGCCACCGTAAGACCTTATCCATCCGTGAGATGAGTCAGATTTCCCCCTCCCTATCCACCTAATCCATCTAATTCTATCTTCAGAGACGCATTTATTTGTAAACAGTGAATGTGTTGCTACTATGACTCTTTGAATATCTCTGCTTCGAAGTTAAAGGTACATCTAAGATATTAATGCTCGTCATTTACAGAGCACCAGGGCCTTCTAGAGCTTCCACAGACCCTTTTACTGAGCTCCTTTCTGTCATCACTATGGATTACGCTCACCTCACGATAAGCGTTGACATTAATGTTTATGATGATAATGCTACCAGCAAATCTGCGGAATACCTCCTTGATATGCTTGAGTTGCTTGACCTTAAATCGTCCATGCTCAAACACACGAGCAGAGCCACCCTCTCGACCTAATCTTAACTTGGGACGTTGATGTGTCCAACGTTGTTGTTAAAGATGTGGGCCTATCTATATCAGTCTCACCTGCTACACTTCAATCTACAGTTGTTCACTAACAAAGGGTCATAGGTGACCACACTGAATCAGCTTTTACCGAACAGATGAACTTATCAACGCGTCCAACATCCAGCTGCGTTGGTTCACGCTTTAGCCAGTTTCAACTCCAAAACACTCGAGTCCTTGACGCCATCGCACCTGAAAAGGTCAAACTAACTTCAGGCAAACAGAAAGCTCCATGGAGGTTCACTAGATCTGTTACTAATCAAAAGCGAGAATGTAGAAAAGCAGAGCGCCGATTCAGGAAAAGTAATCTAACCAGATCACTGTCAGACCTTCAAAATGCAGCTGCGTACTTATAACGTGGAGATAAAAAAGGCGAGACAAGCCTTTTTCTCAAAAGTCATCAATGATAATATTAACAGTTCCCGTGTTCTGTTTGCTGCTGTCTAGAGGCTAACTAACCTCCCAGCACAGTTAGCCCCGGACTTCATATCTCAGACCAGATGTGATGAGTTTGCATCCTTCTTCAATGAAAAATCACAAACATCAGATCAGCCATTCATTCCTCTCCATCAGCGAACACAACCAGACCACTGACACAACCACGCAGCAACAACATGGCCAGAGTGCCAACTTTCACCCCGATTAGTACTAAAACACTGAATGACGTAGTAAAGGCCCTAAATGCCTCTACCTGCTGTCTGGACAGCCTGCCTACAAGCTTCTTTAAAAATGTTTTTAGTTGCCTCAAAGCTGAGGTGCTGGAAACTGTTAACTGCTCCTTAATGTCAGGAATTCATCACTGAAAACTGCTGTTGTGAAACCCTTCTAACGAAGAGGAAACTAGATCCCTCAGTGTAGTTACACAGTAATTACTGACTGATCTCTAATCTCCCTCTGATGGAAAAATCATTGAAATGGTGGTAATGATCCAAATAAACAACTATTTTGACTCAAATAACATTATGGACGGTCTTCAGTCAGGCTGTAGACAGCACCACAGCACAGAGACTGCACTGATCAAGGTATTAAACGACATTCGTCTCAACACTGATTCAGGTAAAGCATCTGTCCTGATGACGCTTGACCTCAGTGCAGCTTTTGATATGTGGGCCACAACATCCTTCTGGACAGACTCACAAACTGGGTGGGACTATCAGGCACAGTGCTTGGCTGGTTCCAGTCCTATCTCAAAGACAGGGATTATGTTGTCTCTATTGGAGATCACAAATCAAAGCGGATCACCACGACATGTGGGGTCCCCCAAGGCTCAATTCTAGGACCACTGCTCTTTAATCTATATATGCTCCCCCCTGAGTCAGATCATACTTAATAACAACATCGCCTATCATAGCTATGCTGATGACACCGAGATCTACCTAGCCTTATCACCTAGTGACTGTCAGCCACTGGACTCACTCTGTCAGTGTCTAGAACACGTAAACGACTGGATGCAGTCTAACTTCCTTCAGCTAAACAAAGACAAGACTGAAGTTATTGTCTTTGGCAACAAGAAGGATAGGATGGATGTTATTGCTCAGCTAGACTCCAGGGGAATAAAGACAAAGACCCAGGTTGGAAATCTTGGTGTTACTGACTCAGACCTGAGCTTCTCTGGACATATTAAGGCTGTAACTAAATCAGCGTTTTATCACCTTCATCAAACATCAAGAGTCAGAGGTCTCGTGTCCAGACCAGGCTTAGAGAAACGTATTCATGCTTTTATTTCTAGTCGGCTGGACTACTGCAGTGGTCTCCTAACTGGCAGGGTTTTTCCTGCGTTCAAATTAGCGTGGCGGCTACCTCCAGCTAATTTTGTGCCGCTGTCGGTACAGGATCGGCCCGGGTGCAGGATCGGCTCGGGGTCCTTCGACTGCCGATGACATCAAAGTAGTTGATTGGCTGAACATGAAGCTTACGGAAGTTATGTTATCACGTTATGATTTTGATTGGTCAGAACAAACTTGCGGTCGTAGTCTTAGCGGTTGTAGTCCTGTAGTCCAAAAATCAACACTTTTTGTGGAAAATATGTTTGAATTTCTAAAGGAAATGTAAAATAAAAGCAAATGATAAACGGTGAGCCTCAAAAGCTCTTGATGTTGATGAAATGGGGCAAAATAAAACATAAGAACTTTATTGAAAGACACCAAGCAATATTTTGAGTCAAAGAATGTATTTAGATAACAACTAAGGAAATATACAGACGAACTCCACAACACATATGGCTTCCCATTTAAGAACTGTTCTATATTTTGTCAGTCCGATGTTGGTTTTATGCAGTTTCACATTCTTTACAAAACAAAGATAATACGGTGTTTTATTAACAAATTACAGTTATAAAGAAAACATTTAGGTGTTAACAAACAATAATTTATTAACAAAACTGCTGAAAACGTGTGTGTGAAAGCCGAGTAGAGTTGCAGTCATGTGACGTCACCGGCAGTTGAAGGACCCCGAGCCGATCCTGCACGACCGCATTTCCTGCGCCCAGCGGCCGTGGGGTCTGTGGTCCCATTAGTCCGGGCTGCAGGCTGTGGGATCCGCAGGGGGCATCCGAACCTCCATCGGGGTTCGGTTCGGTTCTGACCCAGAAAAAGGAGACGGTGGTGAGTCGCTGCTTGGGATTAAGACACGTCTGGTTGGTTAGAGTTGTGTTAGGTCTGTCTGCGAAACTTCAGCAAGAGTTCCATTCTGGTAAAAACCAAGCTCCAAACGCGTTTTTGGAGAGAAAGTTGGTTGTGCAACAGCTCCGGTTCCCAGGAGACGTGAATACCAGAAGAACGTGTTGTTGCTGGCTCAGGTCTGCAGGGCCACAGCATGATTGTGAGCTTCAGTTAGTGCGACTTTTATTTAAGTAGGTCACCGTTTTTTATAAGAGATGCACCAATTTGTGGTTGTGATTTATCTGCGAGACTCACAATTCTGCTCCAGCCTCTCCGCATCACAAACTCCTCAGCAGGGTGGTCCATAGCTGCCCGGTTACCAGCCTTGTCTCAGGAAAAGGTTCCTGCAGTGGAGAGAGAGTCAGCCACACTGAACCAAACGATGCATTTGTCCAAATGTTATCAAACTGTTGACATTTAGTCACAGTTCTTAATTCAATGTATCCTCGCTGTACTTCAAGAATCAATCACACACACACACACACACACACACACACACACACACACACGCACACGCACACGCACACACACACACACACACACTAATCCTGGGCAATAAATCGAAAATTTATCGTTATCGAAATTTTTGACTCTTATCAAGAAAAATGTTCTCATGTCACTACATTTGATAATAAAGGAAATGATATGTGTGTAGGTTGGCAACATTCGTGTCCCTTTAAGATGCTGTACCACCTTGAGTCATATAAAAATGTGACTCAATGTAATACACGTGACAGCCCCACCTAGTGGACAACTTTTGTTCCTGCCCATACCTGTAGTTATCGTCCGGTTATCGTTATCCAGGTGAAATCCTCAATATATCATGATATTAATTTTAGATCATATCACCCAACCTTAACACACACACACACACACACACACACACACACACACACACACACACACACACAGGAATAAATAAAAACTGTAATCTGATAAATCGTAGCGTAACGGGTTCTCATCTACATCTGAGGAGTTGTTCTAGTTGGAGTTCGCTTTATTTGGAAATGTCTCGGCTGTGTTCAGTCTGGTTACCATGGAAACGGGTATGTGGGGAAGCAGAGAAGGTTCTGAGGGTTGTAAAATAAAACTTGGACTGGACTCGGATTTGTGCGGTTTATCTGTCGCTCCACAAAGGATCCCAAATCCCAGCAACGCTCCAGGCGGATCTCCTTTCAGTGCGTTTTCTCCAGAGAGGAGCTCTGATGAATCCCTAATATTAATACAGAAACGTTCTTTCATCTAACACGTCTCAAGCAGAGTCACGAGGTGCTTCACAAAGACACAAATATGATGTCATAAAATAAATAAAAATACTACTAATAAAAAGATTAAAAACTACAAATGGGAAGAGATAAAATTGTGATTACAAAAACACGATAACCATTCTATCATGTTCACAGATGATTTACTACAGAAACATTCATTTACTGGGTAGAGTCATTAGTGGAAGAGGAACATGTGTGGATGACTGAGACCTTCGGTGTTTCCCTTTCCTCACATTTTTAGTCACAATTTTTACTTTTCCTATTTTCATGATTTTTAAATGATTTTTATTTTGACATTTTTGTTCATGTGAAGCATGCCGTGATTTTTATCTTCGGAGGCGTTATAAAAAAGTTGGTTTCTTCTTCAACACCCTGAGAGCCCGTGGGGTTGACCAGTCTGCGCGATGCTAACGCTGCACCACCGACATTTGTAATTCAGCACTGGTCAGATAAATGCAGCAGCGCTTCGGAAAGAGCCAAAGCTGTAAACAGAAGCGACCTAGAAGCTATTTCTTGTACCCTTAAGAAGCTAACTAATATCACCCCCGCTCTCCTAAATGGCACTTTTTTTTTGTTTTTTATTTTGAAGACCTGCCTCAGGTCTTTTTTCTTTGAGAAAACTTTCACAACTCATCTCCAGTCCTCAGCTCCAGAAATAGGAATGTTTTCTATGATACCATAAAAACTACAACATTTAGCTTGTAGGTGTTGATATTTTTTATTATGCCCCAAAGGTGTGACTCCTATTGAACGTTAACATGTGTGCATGGGGCAAAGGTTTCTATGTATTATGGCCCGTCCTGCACTGGATCATCGATTAGAACACTTCCACAGTCACACTGATCGTAAGAGTTGTGAAACTCTGTCAATAAAAACCGAATCTAAAGCGTCAGCAGGACAGCGAGTCGGAGTGGAAAGATGCTGTGCTGCTCTGTCGATCCTGCAGGTAAAATATCCTGTTTGTGTCTGACCCTCACTACTTTAGGGATTTTTCAGCGTTACGTTTTTTCTGTTTTCCAGCGCGGAACAAGGGAGTTGATTGTTGTTGGAGTCGTAAAACTGAACTCTTTATGCTCTTGGTCAAGGTTTGTTTAACTACTGATCAATCAGTGTTGAAGGCTCATTGTTTTCGTCGAGGAAACGTTCAAAGTAAGACTTGATTTGGTTTGTTAAATGTGTGTATTTTCTTTCAGCGTATGTGTTGACAGAATGGGGGAAAGTGAAGAGAGGAAGTTATTAAACCAGGATCTGGAGGAAGAGATGGTAAAAATAACTTCTTATTCATTTATTTATTTGCCCAAGCACCCAAGGCAGTGTTTAAAGAGCAAGTAACGCCTAAATTAACTTTTTTTTTTGGTGCTGATAACCTGTATAGATGAGTGTCTAATAGTGTTGCAGACGTGTGTAGTTATTATTTTTGCATTTTGATGCGTTTTCTTTGAAAACTCTAAATTCTGTCTAAAAACGTCAGTCTAGCGCCCTCTTCAGCTCAAAAGTATAAAACACATTTATTTTGAGTCGGTTTTAGCCAATGGCTAACGAGAACAATGCTACATATTTCAGAAAAGTACTACGTAGCATCTGTGGCTGTAGCTTATAAAAGCACCGCGGTCTCAACCGGTCTCAACCAGCCTTGTAGCAGTCGGGGCTCAGATTAGCCGCCGAGCTTCAAGTGAGTTGTGCTGTTGTTAGCATTAGCGTTGAGTCAGAGTCCCAGCAAAACTTCTAGTATTATAGTTTAGTTCTAGTAGCTTGGCTGTTAGATTTTGTAGTGTCAAGTGTCACATGAAACGCATGTTGCATGGTTTTAAAGGTACAGCTTTGGATAAAAGGGTAAGTGGGTTAGGGTTAGGCCTGTATTTGTTGGGGTTCTACAACCCCCCAAGGTGCTTCACAACTGCTGGGTGGGAATATTTCAGATATTTTAGGTTTATTCCCACACAAGAGACTTCAAACGCTTCCTAGGTGGAAATGGAGCAGTCCCAATGGCTGTCATAGGTTCTGCTGCATGCACACGTTCAGTTTCACCACACCATCAGTCATTCACCCATTCACACGAGCTACGATGTAGCCACAGCTGCCCTGGGTGCGCTAACAGAGACGAGGCCTGCTGAACACTGGCGCCACAGCTCCCTCTGACCACCACCAGCAGACAAGGTTCTTGTCGTACCTGGTAGTGCTTGGTAGGTCGCTCCACATCTGGGGATCGACACTTAAAAAGAGTCTGGATTGTCCTGAGCGTGGTGTAGGCACTGCTAGCTGAAGATCCTTTGATGACCGTTGCAAGGGGATTCAGGTAGATGGGAGCCATACCACCCAGGACTTCGTATGCTAGTGTTAGTGATTTCAATTTGATGCGTGCAAATAAAGTCAGCAGGAGTTTGAATTACCGTCCCGATAACACACGCAGTTCTGTGGCTCATCTGAATTTCCTTCGCTAACACGGGTTATATATTAGACCGGCCCGTCTGGCACCAACAACCACGCCACGCTCAAAATATCTTCAGTCACCTTTCTTTCCCATTCTGGCCTTCAGTTTGGAGTTCAGGAGATTGTCCTGACCAGGACCACACCCCTAAATGCACTGAAGCAACTGCCATGCTATTGGTTGATTAGATAATTGCTTTTAGGAGAAGTTGAACAGGTGTTCCTAATGATCCTTTAGGTGAGTGTAATGCCTCTACTGAAATACTGGACATCTGCTCTTAAACTTAAAGAGTAACTAAACCCCAAAATAACTTGTTTTGCATATAAACTGTATAACTGGGTCTTTACAAATGTAATCTTTCTGTTTCAATGCATTTTTTGACGTTTGTGTAAAACTGATTAAATCAAGAATCTAGGTCCACAAACGTCTTAGTGCTTTCCCCTGTGGGTTGAACTGTGGCTACTGCATTTTAAACTGGGGCTGGAACAATTTCAAAGCCTGGCCTGCCAGACTCGTCCTCTGTTTAATTCTGCACAGAGAGAGTCTGGTAACTCGCAGGCAGTTTTTTATCTGTAGTAAGAAAAGGCGTGTGGCAACGGCGCAAACATCTTTTTTTTTTTTAAGAAGAAAGGCTTTTAGCGCTTCTTTTGGTTTTAAAGACATTGAAGTCATTTAGACCAGAGGAAAGAGCCGCAGCGAACTCCGCTTCAGTTGCCATGTTTATGACTAACTCAGCGTTATGGTGTGTGATGTACGATACTCAGTGCTGATTGGCTCGGCTACAATTCTCAGGGGGTGAGGTTATGTGAACAGGAGAGTTTGCAGACCCTTTCTTCCGCTCTTCCGCTTCCGGTCAGTAACAAGATGGCGCCTGTGCTTGGCTTAGCCGCGGTCACCGGCCACTTTTTCAAACTTTTCTCCACTAACCTCCCCTTTTCCACCTTGCTCCTGTCTGCGATCCTCTTCAGTAGCATCCCTGCTACCATCTCCTATGACTGCCAGACTCTTTTGTCCTTCCGTTCGTTCATGATCGCCCAGGATGCACTGAGGACGTACCTCCCTGTTTGTTTACCTGAGCGGCGCACTGGCCCGGAGCCAAGCAACAATTCCAACCAGGGCGCCTCCAGCGATGTTTATACGGTCCAGGGAAAATGTCGGAGGAAAAGAGGTAAACGAGCAGGAATCCAGGTGAGAATAAGACTTCTCTTAAAGCGTGGCTTGTCTAGTAAACATTGGTGTGATCCTCTAGCTTCTTGTCCTTTGTTTGGCAACTTGAGCGCCACTTCCGCATTGCCGCCAGGCCACGTTGCGGTGCGGTTTCTCCGTCCAAGTTTTCCAAGATCTTTTTATCCTCATTCTTCAGTGGCTTCTCCTGTTCCCTCCATGAGTGGTTTTTATAAACACCGTGGATCTAACCCTGCTAATTTACGTCCACTAACTCCAGCTGTTTCTGTAGTTTCTGATTCCTCCACCTCACTCAGCATGGCTCTATTAAATACCCGCTCTGTTAACAATAAGTCCTTCCTGCTCAATGATCTAATTCTCTAAAAACCTGACAATTACATTCATGCACTGTGGTCCTGTCCACCTGTCCAGGAATTTTGGGGTAGAGTATTGAAGACCTGTCAAAGTGTCTTAAATGTCATATCCTAACCACCCCCTCTCTTTGTTTACTGGGAAACCTGGACGATGTCCTGATTGAAATATCTTTGGCTCACATGGTTTTGACTGCCATATGCATCACTAAGAAAACTATCCTCTTGAATTGGAAAAATAGAGAAACTCTTTGCATCAACCAGTATAGAAATCTTTAGTTAGATTATATTACACTTGATATATCCTCTGCTTCCACTTCAAATCAATCTCTCTGGGCTCCTTTGATCGGTTCCATCACACAGCGATGACGGGGGACCATTGATATTGTCCTGCGGGATGATGTGGGTGGGGGGGTGGAGGGTCTGAGTTTGGAGTATCTGGACGTTCCTTGGAGGTGGGTTCACTGGGGGTGTCTGGGACTGGGGGGCTGTTGCCCCCCTCTGGAGGTGCTTGGGTTGCCTCGGGGGGTGGACTGCTGGTGGTGTGAGTGGGGCCCCTTGGAGGTCTTGGCGGTGGCCATGGGTTACTACCCGGCGGCTGCATTGCCCCATGGCGGGTCTGGGTGGGGGCCTGGGGGCTCGGGGTGTGGTGTGGCCGGCCCCGTGGGGGGATCTGGGTGGGGCCTTGGGGGTCGGGTCCTGACATGAATGCTGCCGGGGAGAGGGCAGGAACATGCAGTGGTGCCTGACACGGGTTCAGGGGCCTCGGGTAGACCTTGGCTCCTCTGCTGTCCCATCACAGGGGAGGGGGAAGTCCAGGAGGGGGAGGACCCATCCTTACCTGGATGTCCTATGTCTTTTATAGTCCGGAAGTTGTGCAAATGCAGGGATGGGTGTAGATATTCTGCTGGGGTGGGGCTGGGTTGGTGGCTTCGGACTCCGTGAGGCTCTGTGATGCTGCTGCTTTGGGCCCTGGGAAGATGGGCTGGGGTCTCCATGCTCTGGGTGGCATTTTGACAATGCAGAAAAATTGAGCGTTTGTGGCAGGAAACCCATCTCCACGTCCATCTGCTGCACCTAAAGGATCTTCTGACATCCTTTAACTCTGCAGTCAGAGACGCCAGGGTTTCCTATTTCTCCAACCTGGTGTCCCAGAGCAAAGGGAACCCCAAGGTGCTGTTTAACACCATCAGCAGCATCGTCTCTCCTGCCTCTCCTACAGCCTCCATCCACTCTGTTGCAGACTGTGAGAACTTTCTGTCTTTCTTTGTGGACAAAGTCTATAAGGTTAGATCTAGCATCTCTCCTTCAGCCTTATCGCCGCCTCTCCCGACTCCAACCAGGCCCATCATCCTAGATAGCTTTGCTCCTGTTTCTTTGCCTGAGTTAACCAAACTAGTTAACTCTATGAAGACCTCTGCATGCCCCCTCCACATCTTACCCTCATCTTTGTTTAAAAGTGCTTTTCAGTCCATCGGTCCCAGCGTGCTCTCTATAATTAATGCTTCTCTGGTCTCTGGTCAGGTCCCTGCTTACTTTAAGAACGCTGTAATCCACCCGCTTCTTAAAAAACAGAGTCTCGACCCCTCTCTCCATAGCAGTGTGGCAAGGTGGATAAACGAGAGCCCGGGCAGGATTCGATCCCCAGACTCCCGGGTGAGAGTCATACGCTCTAACCAGTCAGCCAAAGGGACATCCCCTTGGCCAAGTAGCCAGGGCGCATGATCAGTCGGGACACTGTGACAGGATGCTCACACTGTCACAGCAGCTTCAGACCCATCTCTAAACTTCCGTTCATCTCCAAGATCTTGGAAAAGGTTGTGGCTAAACAACTCACAGCTGCTCTTGATGAACATAACATCTATGATAGCTTCCAGTCAGGTTTTCGTAGAGCTCATTCTACTGAAACAGCTCTTCTTAGGGTCTCTAATGACCTTCTGACTCACTGTGATGCAGGGGACTGTTCTGTTCTGGTCCTGCTGGACCTGACTGCAGCCTTTGACACTGTTGACCATCACCTGCTACTGGAGAGGCTGAGAGACTGGGTAGGCCTATCAAGAACTGCTCTCTGGTTCTCCTCTTATTTTTCTGAGCGCTCCTTTTCTGTGGCCATCTCCAAGTTTAGGTCCTCCACCACCTCCCTTACCCATGGTGTCCCACAAGGTTCTGTGCTGGGGCCTCTGCTCTTCCTCCTCTATCTGCTTCCTCTTCAGCACTACCTGAGCTCCTTTTAAAGGAATCTCCTACCATCTTTATGCAGATGACATCCAAATTAGAAATTCCCCAGACTTGGCCATGCCGCTCCTTCCTCCTGGCAACGACCACTTTCATAGCATTTTTCAAATCTTGACTCAGGGTGCAGTTACGTTTTCTGATGGTGTGCAGTTGCTCTGTAAAATAATCCACCCATAGGCTCAATAAGGAGTCAATAGGGACTACTAAATTAAAGCTATTGTTCGGCTTATTCCAAAGCAGAATTATGGACATGAATTAACATTAATTAGTTATTTTACATCTGAAAAAGGCTAAATTTGTCAGCATTAAAATAAATCTATATCGCTTCTAAGTGGCAAAATTATAGGATGTAAAAAAACAAAGGTTTCTGCAAGCTTCTGATGATTATTTAAATTGACGTTATCAGAGAACAGCAATTTTAATCTAATAATTTTATTTCTTGTGTGAAACGCTTTTTTTTTGATGAGAGGAGTTCTTCTGGGAGGATGTTTCGGTACTGTACTGTTCTGAGAGTCCAGCCTGTGGATGATTTAACATGAGCATGCTTTTGTGCAGGAGGTATGGGGATACCGCCCCTGTCTGTGGAAGATGGTCCTGGTGGGTGTGGGGGCTGTTTGCTCTGGGGGTTTTTTACTGCTGCTGCTCTACTGGTTGCCTGAATGGGAAGTCAAAGGCACATGCACACACACCTCGCTGAGGGATGCTCAAATGCTGCTGCTCAGAACAACGGTAGGAAAACATGCCTCGGTGCTTTAACGTTCATTTCCCAGACTTGTTTTTATACATTTGCTGTTGAAACCTTTTCTCATGTGATGATCACAGGATGAGTTTAAGCAGTGGTTCAGAGTTAAAGTGCAAGTCCTTCAGGCGCCTGGGGTCACACCCTTCAGCGATTTGGATCTGCTGTCAAAGACTCCGTTTCCAAATAAAGAAGTAGACTACCAAATGTGCTCTGAAGACCAAGTTCATCATGAAAAGCTCCCTAAACATCAGCAAGTTCAGGTAGGAGCTGGAGCTATAGGAGTGTAGTCTTCAGGTTAAAGATGTGTTTGAAGTCTGTTTACATCTGATCACCCCCGCATTCTCTCTGCTTTTAGATTAAATACTTCACACACCACAGTGCTAAGTACTACTGGAACGATGTGATGCAGAACTTTGAATTATATCAGTAAGTCCTCCACTTCACGTAAAACAGTATGTAGCAGGTTTTCTACTAAAAAACTGCCTTGAAAGATTCAAGCTCTGCAGACACTTGTTGTTTATCTGAACAAAACCAGGTGTGGTAGGTCAGAAAACAACTCAAAGTTGCTGGATAGTGGCTCTCCAGAACCAGGATGTAGCACCCCTGGTCTAGATCAGTGGTTCCCAAAGTTGCCGTCAGGACCCCAAAATGGATCACCAAGGACTACACAGGGGGTCCAGAGTTTGGAAATAAAATTCAAGGAACAATTGCTGAAGCTATGTCTCTAGCATAATTGTTACAAAACCTCAACGAAGTTGTCATACATGGATATAAGTGAATATGAGCTTAATTGTTTAGCCTTTTATTCATGTTTTATTGTCACATCAGTGAGATCTGAGGGCACGTGTCTTCATGATTTGTATTTTGTGGGTCTGAAGCTGAAAGGTTTGGGAACCACTAGTGTAGACTGTATGTGTGGATGTTCTCAACACCAGATGAGATTAAAACTCTTTGAAACGTCGTCGTTAACTTTTGATGTCAACCTAATGAAGATGCTTCACCAAATGATCTACCTGAGTGCATAACTCAGTTTGATTTACAAACGATCAAATTACACACTTGATTATACAATTAGTGTCTCTCACATAACCCCCTCTTACTTAGTCCTCTTACTAAGCAAGCATTTAGCGACAGTGGAGAGGAAAACTCCCTTTTAACAGGAAGAAACCTCCTGGCTCAGTATAAGCAGCCATCCTGCACGACTCACTGGGGATCGAGAAGACAGAGCACACACACACACACACGCACGCACGCACACACACACGCACGCACGCACGCGCGCGCACACACACACACACACACACACACACACACACCCCAAGTAGTGTTTCTATGGTTACATTGTGATGTCTTAGTAAATATTCTATTTGGTGAGAGATAAACTTTATTGTATTTATCCTAGTGGATCTATAAATAAACGGGTAAACTAGTAGTAGCACATCCAACGTCAAAGAGAGTAAAAAGTTATTATCAGGAGAGGGAGAATGTTTAAGTGGTTAGCAGCAGTGTGCTAGTCGATGGCCCCCTCCATGAGGCCACCACAGCTCAGCAGAACATCGTTGTAGCTTCTTCTGGGGAGAAAACACTTAGAGAGAAAATAAAGTTAACAGCTGAAATAGCAGGAAATAATACAGTTAAAGAGCAGATTGTAGAAGAAAGCAGTAGAGTGTGGAAAGTGGTCAGTGTATCGTCCAGCTGGTTGAGCCTATAGCAGCATAACTACAGAGATAACTCTGGATAACCTAGCCTTTTAGATGGAGGCATGTTGGAGGCAGGGCAAGGGAGAGCCGTCTTTACCGACTGTACACGACTCTTGTCGTGATTTGGCGCTATATAAATAAACTTGAATTGAATTGAATTGAAATAGTGTTCACATATAAATCCGACAGACTTCTCAGGAAAGTAGAAGTCTCTCAGCTTGTGGGTGGAGTTTAACAAGCCCGTGTTGTCCTCCATAATAAGGTAAACAAAGATGGGCAAATCATGTTGTACTCTTTGGAATGTGATGCAAAGCTTAGCTTGATGAAAAAAACCAAACCAAGGTCCTTCAGTGCTTCAAAGTTGGTGCAGAATGTTATTGAAAGCTGCACAAGCCCGGGCGATTTTGGTAGTGTGGTCAGGGACGACAGAGATGACCAGATTGTGTATCCGTGTTTGTTGCAGCCCCTGACTTTCTGTAGAATCTTGACTGTCCACGTGGTAATGTAACCAAACAATCATGGCGCGGAAAGTCTGGGAGCCAACGACCAATAAAACCTGTCCACCAGCAGTTCATCTCAAGCTGAAAGGCCTTGATGTGGAACGTAGAGACGTCTGCAGCAGTTGTCCTCCGGCACCCCAATGATGCGTATGTTATCGCTGCGGGACCTGGACTCGAAATCTCACATTTGTTTTCCAACGCAGCCACCTCCTTTCACATGACCTCCATTTTAGCTAGGAGATGAACAATATCGTCCATTAACTCATTCACTGCCAATGACGACTAAAGTCGTCACTTGCATTTTTTTATTGTGTGGGCGTCGGACGAGCCCCCACACCGTGAGATCAAACATCTCAGCTCTAAAGTCGATCTTCATCCGCGTACGTCATGTGATCGGGAAGCAGAAAGTCCCTGTGTTAGGAGATCGTTTTGGGCCATTCCTGTAAAAAAAAAAAGTGAGGCACAAACCGGAAAAGCTTCTGCCGATCACAATTTTACAACGACGTGCGAATTCTTCCTGATGTAAGAGGTGAGCCTCCGCTTTGTCGACATCATCCTAGCGCGCAACGTTCTGTGACTCTTAAAAAACAGCAAAAACAGTGGTAAATGCAGCAGCGAATGAGTTCAGTTTCCCCCGAATCTCAGGTAGGAGTTCAGCCTTCATGAAACTTTTCAGCAGACGGTGTGTCGGATAGTCCTGGTTGGCGTGCGGTTGCATCACGAGGCGGTAGCAGGCTGCGAGGTGGACTAAAAATCACTGGTGTCTTACCAGCTTTTCGCAAAATCATTATTGTCCAAATCAACCGTTCCAGAAGCGCAACGAACACTCAGAGCAAAAGAAGGTAATTCACAAAAATGCACCTAAAAAACATCAAATAATATTCGGACTCTGTGGGAGCGACAATCAATGCGACCTGTCCGTGGTTTTAGTTTAAAACTATTGCATGTTTGGCATTTTATACATTTTAAGTCTTGTTTGATCGGCTTTAAGGAAGACTAACGGCTAATAAAATGAAGATTTCGGGGTGAATTATGAGTTAGTTGTAAACAGTAAGAATCGGTGTGACTGCAGTTGAAATGAAAACCCTGTCTTGTTTCCAGAGGGCTGGAGGATGTGAGGGTAAGCTGTGCATGCATCCACTCTGAACACAGCTCTGGACTCTCCAAAACCCTGCAGGACTTTAGGTACCGCAGCACTTCTCCGGGTTTTACTGGTTAGAAAAGCCAAGGAAGCGTCTGGTTGTGAACTCGTTGTCTGGGATCGTTTCAGGAGGTTGTTTTTTGGGGAGAATGAGATCGCTGTCAGAGTTCCCTCTCTGTTTCAGCTCCTCATTAAGGAGGTGAGTCAGACGTCTGCTCTGGAAGTTTCTTTTACCAACCAGTTCTGCTCCTTAAGGTGTCTGTTTGCCTCCCATCAGGTGTTGAACCCTTTTTACATCTTTCAGCTCTTCAGTGTCATTTTGTGGAGTGCTGAAGATTACTACTACTATGCCACGGCCATCGTTTTCATGTCTGTCGTATCAATAGCTACCTCCTTGTATAACATTAGAAAGGTGAGTCACACCTGACTACATGAGACTATTATTGGATGTTCTGCATCTGCAGAGCAGAATTCTCTTGTTTCTCCACAAGTCATTAGACAATCTGATGGGTTCACCATGAGATCGTTCGATGTGTCACCAGACACGCTTTCCTTCCCGTCTGAGTCAGCAGCTTTCTCCTTTCAGCAATATGTGATGCTGCATGACATGGTGGCCGCCCACAGCGTGGTCCGTGTCTCCGTGTGCAGAGGAGATAAAGGCGAGAGTAAATTCTGTTCATCATCACACATCGCTCCTCTTCAGACCCAAGTATACCAGATTTTTTCAGAATACAACTTGTTTCCCTTCTTCTGTTACGTTCACCCCAGATATCGAACAGGCCATGTCAACAGAGCTTGTACCCGGTGATGTCATTGCTGTTCCAGCCAATGGGATGGTGATGCCCTGTGACGCTGTCCTTTTCCAGGGAACCTGTGTTGTTAATGAGAGCATGCTGACAGGTGAGGACATATAATGTGTGTCACGCTTTAAACTTCATTCGTTGAGATATGCTGGTAGCTATGAGAGGACTTGGGGGCGCATAAAGAGAGGACTGTGCCTGCTGCTGTAGCGTAGTTCTGTCAGATGCTTTCCCACCATATCCCACTGAGAGGAGATCCCAGGACTGATCCAGAACTTGCTGGAGGGATTGTATATTCTCTGTGACCGGGGAATGCCTCGGATCCTTCAGGAATAGTTCACTAAATGCATACAACCTACTGAAGAATGCAGTTTTCTACAGACACAGGACGGAATAATCAGGTAGCAGCAGTTATCCGAGGTGAGGCCAGGCAGCTTAAAGGTAAACTATGTAAGAATTGAGTAATAGTGACGTCCTGTGGTCAGATTTGGTTACTGCAGTTTGAGATTCGGTGGGTTGCCATGTAGTGATAGGAAACTAAAGTTTATGTGTTTTAACAATCATGAAATTCTGTCTGTTTTCACAGTTATGAACTACTTAAAACAACAATATACTGCACCATACTAAGTTTATTTTTGTAACAAAATAGCATGACAGCTGATCAAAGTGATGAACAGAGATACAAGATACGACCAAAAAAAACTGCGTAAAACAAACCGAACAGTGAGACACATTTCAAGATAACATCGTATCTATATACCTTAGCAGTGACTAGGATTTGAAGATGGGGAGACAATTCACTAAAAGACTGGAGATTATAATCCAACGGGTTCAAATGAAGGCAACGGGACTTCATTTGAACCCTTTGGTTTACCGTGACCTGGATGAATGAGAAGCTCCACCAGCATACTGGAGATAATAAATCCTGTTTGTTCTTTCCACAGTAGTAATAAGCTGATCATTTTCATTTTAAGGTGCTATTATTTATTCGCGGTTAAAAAACGCAAATTTATGTGAGCAAAACAATGGACCCAACAGACCACCCGGAAGAAAAAAGACTCTTTGCTATACCTTTAAAGAGCAAGTCACCCCCTACCAGAGTATTACTCCACTCCCACTTTCTGTTTGAAAAGTGCAACAAATGCTGTTGCCTAGCAGACCGAGAGGGCGGAGCCGCTACCAAATACACACACACACACACACACACACACACGCTCACAACAACATTGTGACATCATATGGTACCAGCTAACGTTCTAGGGTACCTCTTAGCCAATAGCGATGGCAGATTTAAATTCAAATGCGGTGCAGAGTTTCTACCTGACAACGACACAACACTGACAGTTTTAGGCAGAAGATTTCAACTTTAACTAAAATGCACTAAAGTGCAAAACCATTGACTACACGTGTCTGCAGCATGATTAGACACGCATTTATATAGTTTATCAGAAATAAATAGTTGGTTTGGGGGGTGACTTGCTCTTTAATTTCAAAGGGAGATCATGGAACTGGATGAAGAATTTCCTACAGACAGGATAAAGACCTCAGCTAACATCGCTGTAGATCACACTGCATAACTTCATGTGGTTGAAAGGAACAAGACCCTAAAAATTCAAAACTCCTCCACTTGGGGCAGGACTTCATTCATGACTCTGAGAAGATCTTCTCCCCTTTTTCTGACAAAAGACCATGGTCTCGGATTTAGAGGAGCTGATTGTCATTCCAGCCACTTCACACTCGGCTGCGAACCTCTCCAAACAGAGCTGGAGATCACGTTATGATTAATTAAACAGGACCACATCATCTGCAAAAAGCAGAGACTCAGTCCTTAGGCCACAAAAATGGATCCCCTCAACACCTCGGTTGCGCCTAGAAATCCAGCCCATAAAAGTTATGAAGAGAATCGGTGATAAAGGGCAGCCTTGGCGGAGTCCAACTCTCACCGACTTACTGCTGGCAATGCGGACCAAGCTCTGACACCGTTTACACAGGGACCTACCAGCCCGTATCAGAGGGCCTGGTACCCCATACTCCCGAAGTCGGAAACAAGATCTATTAAACCCCAAATGGTTTTTGAACAAGTCTGTAATCATGTATGTTTCTGCTGTGAAGTTGGTATTTTTAACATGGGAGTCAATGGCAACTTGCTTCCTGCAGGAGCCAGCCCCTAGCGGATGAGGAAGGAACTAAAATCTTGTCACTTCGACATAGGCTTCACTTTTGGAAGGTGGAGTTTCCCCTATAGAGAAATCACACAAACCCTCCAGTGTAGACACGAGGTCTTCGACGGACAGGTATAGGGTGCATCAGGTGACATCAGCAGGTGACTTCACTCTTGATCTTCCACCCTGCCAAGTATTTTCTATCTTTGTAATCATTGTTGGAACTGGTCGTGAACTCGTGTTTTTCTTTGTTGTGAGACTTGTGGACTGGGACACAAGCCTTTATCGTTCACAAAACAACATGTCCCAGCATTCAGCATCCTGACAGACGTGGAGAATGTTGTTCTGCAGTCTGGATTGAGGCTGAAGGTTTTGGTGCCAATGAGGAAGTGTGAGGGTTGGAAGTTTCACCAATGCTGAGGACCTTGGGGGGGGGGGGGGGTTGATGTTGCAGATCAGGGGTGGCGGTAGGCCCGGCTACTTGGGCTGAAGCCCGGGATGTTTAATGAAAAGCCCCGGATCTAAATCGCAGAAGTAACATGCAGTACCAAAGTCCAGCAGAGAGGGAGCAGCTGGCAGTAGTTTGTATACAGCCTGCCTGAGCCTCCACCACTGAAGAAGAAGCCCTTCAGCAGCCGGCTTCTTCTACACTCTCTGCCTGAAACGCATGAGTGAAGATGGACATAAGGACGTTTTTTAGACCAAAAGTACGGCGACAGAACCCCAGCTTTGATGAGACTGGTGTTGACTCAGGTTTGTGAGTCTTATTTGAAAATATTTGTTGTGCTGCTGGTTTGCCTAAAGTTAGCTTACTATCAGGTAAAGTTGTTGGAGAAAGAAAGGGAATATTTACTATCATCTCACACTAAACACTAACAGGAACAATACTCTGCACTGAATATACTTAATATGTAGCACATATTCCATGTTCCACCCTCATCCACTAGGGGCTGGTGTCAGAAGCGAGCAAATCCTCATTGACTCCCATGTTAAAAATACCAATTTTCACAGCAGAAATAAACATGTTTACAGCCTGGTACCAAAACATGTTTTTGGTTTAAATGATCTAGTTTACACTCATGACAACTCTGAGGGGGGTGAATGTTTTTCTAACTCTTCTGTTTAAGTGTATTAAAAGCCTAAAATTCTGTATGATTAATGAGCATCAGACCCACGTGACCACAGAGCTAGCTCCGGGGAAAGGCCTCAGTAGAGCCTCGGTCTGGCTTGGAAACTGCTCCGGGATTTTGAGTCTCTGTGTTTGTGTATTCTGTTTTGGATATTTTTTTACCCAATTACATTTAAATTTCATGGTTAAACAGTACATGTTAAAATCTAATCTCAGCTCGGCAGTGACCTCCTGTGAAGGAGCTGGGTAAGTGGCTGGGGAGAGGCCTCTCTGCTTAGGCTGTGGCCCCCATGCCCCAACCCTGGATAAGCAGATGAAAATGCATGAATGGATGGATTCTGAAGGAAAATGGAAGCTGAAAATGTTGCGAGAACGGGGGTGATGTGGCAGTGCCTTGATGCATTTGTGAGAAGGTGAGCAGCAGAAATCTGAGCCAGTTGGTAGTGAGTAATGGAGGACTGGGTCCCACAGACATTTGATGCAGTTGCACTAATCTAGTCTTGATCTAATGCTTAAAAAAATTTCAAATCAATTCAACTTTATTCATAAAGTGCTTTCACATGGCCAAAATGGACAAACAAAGCGCTGTACACCAGTAAAAAGCACCACAATAGGACAGACATAGAACCATTTTAAATACAATGAGCAATCCATTAGAAATACACTAAGAAATCCATTTAAAATACAATACGAAATCCTGAGTGCAAGTTCGCAATCCATATCCGGCCTACTTTCCCCAACTTCAATGTCCAAACGCCAGCGAGAACAGATGTGTTTAGTCTGCTTTTAAAGGTTTCTAATGATTTGGCCTGCTTTACATCAGCTGGCAGCTCATTCCAGAGACTTGGTCCAAGTACTGAAAAGGCACGACTCCCACGAGACTTCAGGCTGTACCTAGGCACAGTTAGTAGACTCTGGTCAGCCGACCTAAGGGAACGCACCGGGACATGTTGGTGGATGATGTCAGAAAGGTATTTAGGAGCCCCTGAGTTTAACGCCTTAAACACAAACAGGATGACCTTAAACCTGATGCGATAAAAGACAGGGAGCCAATGCAAGGCACGTGGGACTGGTGTAATATGTTCAGACCTCCTGGTAGATGTTAACAACCGAGCAGCCGAGTTCTGAACTGCCTGGAGGCGTGCTATTGGAGCTTGCCTAAGCCCTGCATATAGCAAGTTGCAATAATCCAGCCTGCAGGTAACAAAGGCATGGATTACAGTTTCCAAATGACTATGTGACAGAAAAGGCTTAATTCTCGCAATGTGGCGTAGATGAAAAAACAAGATCTCACAATACCGTTCACTTGAGCATCAAATCTGAGCTCTGCGTCCAGTTTTACCCCTAAGTTAGTGACCACCGCCTTCTGATGCAGTGCCAGAGGGGAAAAATCAAGCCCTTGAGCACCTCCTAGGGTCTTTGGTGGCGTAAACAGAATTACCTCAGTCTTGTGTTCGTTGAAACACAAGAAGTTTTGAGCCAACCATAGCTTGATGTCCTCCAGGCAGTCCAACAGAGGTTGAACGGTGCATAAACCACCACGCCTAATTGGAAAAATGACCTGGCAATCGTTAGCATATAGATGGAATGACACGTCATGTTTACGGACTAGTTCACCCAGGGGTAGGAGATATAGGGAGAATAATAGTGGGGTCAAAATCGATCCCTGGGGGACTCCCCAAGGCAGCTCAGCCAGATCGGAGGAACAGTCCCCCAACCTCACACAAAAACTCCTCCCAGTCAAGTAAGATCGTATCCACTGAAGTGCCTGGCCCGTAAAGCCCACAGACCGCTCCAGCCGGTTTATTAGGATACTGTGATCAATGGTATCAAAGGCTGATGTCAAGTCCAAGAGCAGCAGAACCACAGCATCACCGGAATCATTAGCCAATAAAATGTCATCAAGGACCTTAAGCAGTGCGGATTCAGTGCTATGAAAGGGTTCAAACCCAGATTGAAATAATTCTCCAATTTCCCATTCCTGTAGAATAGACGTCAGTTGGATAAACACAGCCCTCTCTATGATCTTTGAGATGAAAGGGAGTGTAGATTCAGGTCTGTAATTGGACAAGATTGTTGGGTCCAATCCTGATTTCTCAAGCAGAGGTCGCACCACCGCCTGCTTTAGGGGAGTAGGGACTTCCCCAGATATCAAGCTGCTATTTACAATTTGCAGTATGTGATCACCCGCTACAGAAAAAACTTCTGTCAGTAGCCTTGCCGGGAGAACATCAGTTACGGTTTCGCAGATTCGATTTCCCTCACCCTGTTTTATTATTTCTTTTCAATAAATTCTTTCAGGCGAGAGTGTTCCAGTGACCAAAACCAGTCTGCCCAGTACAGGTGAAGAGGCGGCCAGGTGTTACAACATGGAGGAACATAAGAGACACACACTGTTCTGTGGTACTCGTGTTATCCAGACCCGATATTATGCAGGTGAACTGGTGAAGGCTGTTGTGGTCCGAACAGGTGAGGCCAGCAGAGACCCCCTTGTACTCTTTCAGCCTTCAAATACAAAAACACGACAATTTGAGCAGGAAAATGATGTTTCTGTAGGTTTTAGCACAGAAAAAGGCCAGTTGGTGCGCTCTATCCTCTACCCGAAACCCACTGACTTTAAGCTGTACCGAGATGCCTACCTGTTCCTTCTGTGCCTGGTTGGGGTCGCCGGGATCGGCTTCATCTACACCATCGTCCTCAGCATCATCAGCAAGGTGTCACTGCTTTCTCCCAGGAGGTGGAAATCATCTGTAACGCGTCCAATCTCAACTTTACGCTGTTTTTTTATGATTTTATTTAGGTTCCAGCTAAAACTATTATCATTGAATCTTTGGACATCGTCACCATCACCGTCCCGCCGGCCTTACCAGCAGCCATGACCGCTGGTGTCGTGTACGCTCAGCGACGACTGAAACGTGCTGGCGTGTTCTGCATCAGCCCCCAGAGGATCAACATGTGTGGCCAGCTCAACCTGGTCTGCTTTGACAAGGTAGCCCGATTCTCTCGTTGTTTTACCGCGGTTGACCGAGTTGGGGTTAATTTCTCCAGACAGAGTTGTGATTATGCACTGTTCAACACTTTTATGTTCATGAAATATCATTATTACTCCCAGATGTGGTACATAATCCAGATCCAGCTGCTTGTGACTTCAGAGTGTTTAGTTAAACTCTTTATTGCGTAAATGTTTTAATGTTTCTGTTCACTGAGTAAAACAAATGAATGTTATTGTAGTAAAACCTTGAAGCTGAACGTTTTATGTTATGTGGTAAATAAACTTATTGTTTATCCTTTAACTGAACAACAACTGGAAAACTTCTACTTTTGGGTCTGGGAACTTCCAGTATTATCAAACATTTCCTGCATAAATACGGATTATGAGAAATGACTCTGGGTCCGAGTTTATGACCCATGTTTCCTGCTGGGATCCATGTTGTTGCTAAACTCTTGACAGGTTATACCAACACCAAACAGCACCATCTTTTTTCCCATGATGCATTTTCACCTTCTATTAATAAGCTGCCAAAGGCATTGGATCCTAGGGGTAGTACGCTCTATGCGAGTTAAGCTTGGTTTATGATTGACGCATTCACTTTCCGCGCGGTGATGCGGCTCGCGGATGGAACGCGCTTCGCAACTCGCAGCGTTTATGGTTCATGAGGCTCGTCTCTGCGGTGAGCCAATATTCTCCCAAACTGTAGGGGGCAGCATGGAGCTCTACGGCATGCATCCAACACTACACCATAGTAGAAGTAGAAATTACTGTTTACAACATGGCATTTCAGCATTTTTAACAGCGTCCTCGTCTTTTCCGACAGTGCGGGCTATTTCTCTCCAAGAATTATTAACAACATGTTGATCACGGTGATCTCTTGAGAGCTGAATCATACAAATGTCTGTGTTTACGAACCTCTGCCATACTAGTTCTTGCCGGTCCGCCATGTTTTTCCGCGTCCGTCCGTCCGCGTGGTTAGAAATTGGTGCGCGTTGCGGAAATTCTGGGCCGTGCGGAGACGTGGTTGTTAAAATGATGCAAAATGACGCAACTTTTCCGCACGGAGCCGTGCGGACCTCACGGACGCGTCAAGCATAAACCAACCTTTACTAGGTCCGCCACCAGTGAACCTTTGCCGTTGCCTGCCTTTAGGAATTCTTACGGCCAGAGGTCGTTCTTTTATGCATGGACTAAAGTTTGGAATGAAACTCCCCATGGCATCAGGGCTGCACCAACATTACCTCAGTTCAAACGAGAATTCATCTCCCCTCTGTTGGACGGTTTCACCTGTAAACACTGCTGAAGGTGGAGTTGCAACGTCTTGCTGCCTTTTCTGGATCATGGGTGTTTGCATGATTGCTTCGTGTTGCTTTAGTGTGTATGCTTGTGAGGTTGCAGTTTGATGCTCTGCAGAACAGGAACCTGCAGTTTAAAACTGAGTCAGGCCCGATTGTTTTTAATCTTTTCCTGTTTAATAAAGTTTTGAAATGAAATGAGCTCCGATACAGAAAATGAGTTTAAGAGCCTAAATCCACATTCTCACAGCCTGGATTGGTACAGCTTGTTGTTTCTGGTCCCATAGACTGGCACTCTCACTGAGGACGGATTGGACCTGTGGGGAGTTCAGAGGGTAGAAGACAGCAGGTAGGACAGAAGCTTCTTATGTTTATTTATTTTTTACATCATGACGAAAACCCCAAGAGTTTGTAAAACATCAACCACAGAGGTTTTACAGAACAGTTACCCATAACCCCGACAAAAACTCTAACTGGGATAACTGGTAAAGAAAATAAACCTAACTTTTACAAGGTGCTTCATAAGTTCACCTCACTTCATAATTGAGCTAGTTTATGTGTTTTTCCCGTGGTGTGTTTCTTGTCACACACAACAAACACAACAAATGAAATAACATGTTACTACTAACCAGCTGAGAGGGTTACACCTGCTGATTGTCTGGGGGAGGGGTTACCTGAAGGTTGTGTGTCTTGATCATGACCTAGTTCAGCACTCTAGCCAGATATCGGTCTCCGGTAACGGATCTTCAGCTAGCTTGGAGCCACTCCGTAGCTATTGATGTTTATGTTTCCTGCATCCCAGAATGCAACACACATCTGGTTACAGGAGGATGTTTACACACCATAAATAAACCAAGAACACTGTTAGGTAATTTGATTTTATCCCATATTACCTTAAAGGACGACACACCCTTTGATAGAGAGAGAGAGAGAGTAAATTGATTATTTGTAATGTCCATGTGCATGACTCAACCAGCCCCCACTCTGCTCCAGCCTCAGCCTTTCTCTGTATACCTGCATTCTTCAATTATCTGGTAGATAATATTTAACCTCCATAACCCTGGAACCTGAAATAAACACACATGACAACAAGGAAGACATTTTACCCTGAGTCTCCAGAACACGGAGAGTTAACGCAGAGAAACCTCCTCCGAGGCTTCCCCACGTCACTCCCCCTGTGCTCCCAGTTCTTCAGGGGCTTTATTCACCAACGGGTGGGGGGAGAAGGCGGACCTTCTCAAGTTGCAGAGGTACAGAGTCTTCTCAATTAACATCCTTGCTCTACCTTTCATGAACAGCAACAGTTGGCCATCTTTTAGGCCTCAAAAAGGTACAATTATAAAAATACCCAACAAACACCTCCCCTGAAGGGTCTCAGTCTGGTTCTTTAGTTCTTCGTCCCGTTGAGATTCCTGTCTTCTCACCTGCTGAGGAACTGCATGGAGAGAAAAATTCAGCCAGGCTTACATTTAGACGGTATGAACGAATGCAGGTGTGAACGTGTCCTTAGTGCTGGGAATGATTTTAAAATTCCTATAATTCACATCAAAGACACATGACCAACTATTGCATTCACATGCATCTGCTGGAATCAGACATGTGCAAAGCGGCACAGGAACACAGAGTAAACAGATTAACGAGTAACTAAAACCCAAAGTAACTTTTTTGGCTCATGAGCTGTGTAATTGGGTCTTTACTAATGTAATCCTTCTGTGCATTTTTGACTTGTTTGTGTAAACTGGATTAAATCTAGAATCTAGGTCTTAAAACATCTTAGTCCTGCCCCCTGTGGGTTGAACAGCGGCTACTGCATTTTAAATTTGCGATTGACTGGGGCTGGAACAATTTCACGTCATTGGTACAGTCTCCTCCCCCTCCCCCCTCCCAGGATGGAAATTCCCCACACATGGCCATGCCACTCCGTGCCTCCTGGCAACGCCCACTTTCATAGCTTCGTCTTCGTCTTCGTCTTCCTCCGCTTATCCGGGTCCGGGTCGCGGGGGCAGCATCCCAACTAGGGAGCTCCAGGCCGTCCTCTCCCCGGCCTTGTCCACCAGCTCCTCCGGCAGGACCCCAAGGCGTTCCCGGACCAGATTGGAGATGTAACCTCTCCAACGTGTCCTGGGTCGACCCGGGGGCCTTCTGCCGGCAGGACATGCCCGAAACACCTCCCCGGGGAGGCGTCCAGGAGGCATCCTGACCAGATGCCCAAACCACCTCAACTGGCTCCTTTAGATCCGGAGGAGCAGCGGTTCTACTCCGAGTCCCTCCCGAATGTCCGAGCTCCTCACCCTATCTCTAAGGCTGAGCCCGGCCACCCTACGGAGGAAACTCATTTCGGCCGCTTGTATCCGCGATCTCGTTCTTTCGGTCATTACCCAAAGCTCATGACCATAGGTGAGGATTGGGACGTAGATCGACCGGTAAATCGAGAGCCTGGCCTTCTGGCTCAGCTCCCTCTTCCCCACGACAGATCGACTCAGCGTCCGCATCACTGCAGACGCCGAACCAATCCGCCTGTCGATCTCCCGATCCCTCCTACCCTCACTCGTGAACAAGACCCCGAGATACTTAAACTCCTCCACTTGAGGTAGGACCTCTCCCCCGACCCGGAGGTGGCAAGCCACCCTTTTCCGGTCGAGAACCATGGTCTCAGATTTGGAGGTGCTGATCCTCATCCCAGCCGCTTCACATTCGGCCGCGAACCTACCCAGCAAGAGCTGAAGGTCAGAGCTGGATGAAGCTAGGAGGACCACATCATCCGCAAAAAGCAGAGACGAGATTCTCCTGCCACCAAACTCGACACACTCCACACCACGGCTGCGTCTAGAAATTCTGTCCATAAAAGTGATGAACAGAACCGGTGACAAAGGGCAGCCCTGGCGGAGTCCAACCCTCACTGGGAACAGGTCCGACTTACTACCGGCTATGCGGACCAAACTCACGCTCCTCTGGTAAAGGGACTGAATGGCCCTTAACAGAAAGCCACCCACCCCATACTCCTGGAGCGTCCCCCACAGGGTGCCCCTGGGGACACGGTCATAAGCCTTCTCCAAATCCACAAAGCACATGTGGATTGGTTGGGCAAACTCCCATGCCCCCTCCATCACCCTTGCAAGGGTATAGAGCTGGTCCACAGTTCCACGGCCAGGACGAAAACCACATTGCTCCTCCTCTATCTGAGATTCAACTATCGATCGGACCCTCCTCTCCAGTACCTTGGCGTAGACCTTTCCAGGGAGGCTGAGGAGTGTGATCCCCCTATAGTTGGAACACACCCTCAGGTCACCCTTCTTAAAGATGGGGACCACCACCCCGGTCTGCCACTCCCTAGGAACTGCCCCCGATGACCACGCAATGTTGTAGAGACGTGTCAACCATGACAGCCCTACAACATCTATAGCCTTGAGATACCCAGGACGAACCTCATCCGCCCCCGGGGCTCCGCCGCTATGTAGTTGTTTGACTACCTCAGCAACTTCTGCCCCCGAGATCGGACAGTCCATCCCCAGGCCTCCCAGCTCTGGTTCCTCCTCGGAATGCGCATTGGTGGGATTGAGGAGCTCCTCAAAGTATTCCTTCCACCGTCCGACTATAGCCTCAGTTGACGTCAGCAGCTCCCCATCCCCACTGTAAACAGTGTGAGCGAGTTGCTGCCTTCCTCTCCTGAGGCGCCGGACAGTTTGCCAGAACCTCTTTGGAGCCGATCGATAGTCTTTCTCCATGGCCTCACCAAACTCCTCCCACGCCCAAGATTTTGCCTCGGCAACTGCCACTGCTGCACCCCGCTTGGCTATCCGGTACCTGTCTGCTGCCTCCGGAGACCCACAGACCAGCCACGCCCTGTAGGCCTCCTTCTTCAGCCTGACGGCTCCCCGAACCTCTGGTGTCCACCAGCGGGTACGGGGGTTGCCACCACGACTGGCACCGGCCACCTTACGACCACAGCTAGCAACAGCCGCCTCAACAATCGCAGAGTGGAACAAGGCCCACTCGGACTCAATGTCCCCCACTGCTCTCGGGACGTGGTCAAAGCTCTGCCGGAGGTGGGAGTTGAAGACCGTCTTGACAGGTTCTTCTGCCAGGCGTTCCCAGCAGACCCTCACTATGCGTTTGGGTCTACCAGGTCTACGCGCATGTTCCCTTGCCATCTGATCCAACTCACCACCAGGTGGTGATCAGTTGACAGCTCCGCCCCTCTCTTCACTCGGGTGTCCAAAACATACGGCCGCAGGTCCGATGATACGACTACAAAATCTATCATCGACCTGTGACCTAGGCTGCCCTGGTACCAAGTGTACCGGTGGGCATCCTTATGTTCGAACATGGTGTTCGTTATGGCCAAACTGCGGCTTGCACAGAAGTCCAATAACAAAACACCGCTCGAGTTCAGATTAGGTGGGCCGTTCCTCCCAATCACACCCCTCCAGGTCAAGCTGTCATTGCCCACGTGAGCATTGAAGTCCCCCAGCAGGACAATGGAGTCCCCTGATGGAGCACTATCTAGCACTCGTCCCAGGGACTCCAAAAAGGGTGGGTACTCTGAACTGATATTTGGCCCATAAGCACAAACAACAGTCAGGACCCGTTCCCCGACCCGAAGGCGCAAGGAAGCTACCCTCTTGTCCCCCGGGGTAAACCCCAACACACAGGCAGAGAGTCTCGGGGCTAACAAAAAGCCAACCCCAGCCCTCCGCCTCTCACCCGGAGCAACTCCAGCAAAGTAGAGTGTCCAACCCCTCTCCAGGTCTCGGGTTCCAGAGCCAATGCAATGTGTCGAGGTGAGTCCGACTATATCTAGCCGGTACCGCTCAACCTCTGCCACAAGCTCCGGCTCCTTCCCCGCCAGCGAGGTGACGTTCCATGTCCCAAAAACTAGTTTTCTTGTCCGGGGATTGGACCGCCAAGGCTCCCGCCTTGGTCTGCCACCCGATTCGCATTGCACCGGACCCTTCATGTTCCTCCTGCGGGTGGTGGGTCCACAGTTGGACGAGCCCATGTATCCGGTTCGGGCTGGGCCCGGCCGGGCCCCATGGGTGAAAGCCCGGCCACCAGGCGCTCGCTCACGGGCCCCAACCCCAGGCCTGGCTCCAGGGTGGGACCCCGGTAGCCCTCCGGGCCGGGTACTCCGACTCTTCGTTTTAACCGCCATGAAAGATCCTTCGAACCGTTCTTTGTCTCACCCTTCACCTAAGACCAATTTGTCATGGGAGACCCTACCAGGGGCACTAAGTGCCCCAGACAACATAGCTCCTAGGATCATTAGGGCACTCAAACTCCTCCACCACGATAAGGTGACGGTCCAAGGAGGAGTGACTTTCATAGCATTTTTCAAATCGTTTATGATTGCTTTCTGGCCATGTTTCTTTTTTGATTATTTGATGTATCCTAATGTAAATACTGCCTGACCTGACCTTGACTTGAGTGTACGTTTACACCTTGCCACCTAAACAAATTCCTAGTAGATGAGCCTCTCACCTACATGGCAAAAAATCTGATTCTGATGTTGAACACTTCGAATGCTAGGTAGACCGAAATCAGATAGTACAGACAGAACCGTGAGAGAGAATGAATGTTTTCAGACTAGCCTGTGATCTGGTTTGAGGAGCCTGGTGCAGTGACCTCACCTTGGTTTCCAACAACAGCAATATTTCAGGGGAGTTGGCCGACCAATCAGGGCCTGGCAGAGTAGAGCCATTCCAGTTTTATGGGATGATTAATTTTGATGGCAGCCAGGTATATTGGGTTATTCTAGTGTAGCTGGAGCCATAGACCCTTTTACTGTTTGTAAACAATATGACGCCAGAGAGAATGCGCGCGCAGCTTGGTGACAGAGAACGGCGTTGTGTCAGGCATTATCAAGCTACGCTGCGGGGTTATCACCGGCAAATCTTGAATGTTATATTATTAAACTCACTTTAACGAATGGCAACAGACTCCCGGATCCCTGTGGCATTACGGAATGGGTGGAAGATGTAGGTGCGTGGCCGGATATCACCCAGTGGCCCGATATATATATACGTTTTTAGTGGAGAGGCCCAGTAAGTACACACGTGAGAAGCTACGGGCATACAAATCGTTAGATGCATACAACTATGTTGTCTGTGGCCACGTACAGAAAGTAAAATATCACCACATAGACTCTGAGTTTTGCGTCTTGAAGGCAGAAGTCCTTCCTAGCCAAAGACAAGGACACAAGACTGCTACATACGAGGCTTGGGTCATAGTAAACAAACCAGAGAACTACGTACCTGCATGGCAGGGTGAGTATAGCATAGGTTTCTTTTTTTAGCGTGCTCAGAGTACAATCGTGTTAATTTTAGAGAGATACAGTTTATACTAATATGCAGTGGGAAAATACAGATGAATTAAATGAAATGTTAATTTGAAGCATGAAATAAAGCGTATAAATTTATATGCAATCTTAGTACATAATTACCTTACCTGATATAAAATGGGCGCTACAAACTCGAGCATTTCGGATCGTGTTTTCCGTCGAGTTTTCATCAACCCTTTTGATGGCCTGCAGCCACAGACGCCTCCGATTTTGTTGAAATGGATGTGCTCCCATCGGAATTCTGTAAAGTTTCAGTCCACTGCTTGAAGAGAAGCGATTCTGGCATCCATACACGCAACAACCCGACATTTTTATGTGCTCAGAACTTCAAAACAAAGGGTTTAAAACGCTGTTTTAGTATCGAGTGTGAATGAGGAAGCCTTCACTCTCGTTGCCAGGCTGCGCGCGCAACTTTTGATGACGTAGGTAGTAAAAGGGTCTATTGATAACTTAAACTCACCATCACAGAATTTGTGTGTTTATGTTAAAGGGAATCATTAATGTAAAAGTTATGGCAAACATGCCCTAGGTGAGGAATGAGACTAAGTGCAGCCCAAAAAGCCCTTATGATGACCAACATATATGGGAACAGCATTCCCTTGCCTGGAGGCAGGTCATCAAGGCTTCTCTCTGGAGCCAGGCCTGGAGTTGGGGCACGTTGGCGAGTGCCTGGTGGCCGGGCTTTCACTCATGGAGCACGGCTGGGCACGGCCCAAAGAGGAGACGTGGACTGGAAACTGTTTCCTTGAGGGTTGGATTTTCTACCACTCTAGAGTTGATCCCACTGAGAGGCGCCAAGCTGGGGTGGGTATTCTAGTTACCCCCCATCTTGGTTCCTGTATGTTGGGGTTTACCCCAGTGAATGAGAGGGTAGCCTCCCTCCGCCTATGTGTGGGGGGACCAGTCCTGACTGTGGTTTGTGCTTATGCACCAAACTGCAAGTCAGATTACTGACCCTTTTTAGAGTCCCTGGAGGGGGTGCTGGAGAGCGCTTCTTCTGGTGACTTCCTCCTTCTCTTCAATGCTCCTGTGGGCAACGACAGTGAGACTCAATGTCAATGCGCCTGGCCTTGTGAGGCGATGTCTTGCGAGACCAGGCGCCTTGCTTACGAGGACACTGTTCTTCCTTGGTCAAAGAAAACGGTTAAATGAAACAGACTTGCATCACGTGACCGCGGCTTCCACGGCGGTAACGTAACGTCACGTGACACAGGAGATAATGTTATGTTTTATACGTATTAGTTTCAATATAAATATATAACGAGACTTTTACTTTTTAAATTGTGTATGTTTGTCAAATTAAATATATAAGTGAGTTACTACCCAATAGCCACCAAAGCTGCAACTACTAAGCTATTAACCAACCATAGATAACTTCTTGGGATCTAAAAAAAACATTTTAAATTAGCTGACTTACTTTTAAACTTGAAAATTGTCCCCGAAGTAGCTGCCGGCTTCTGATGCGCCGTTCTTTTGAAAATACTGCGGTGTATTGTGGGTAATTTTTGACGAAGTCTAGGCTACAAGCCACCTCCCGTGCGTCCTTGCTCAGCTAGCTAAACGGCTAACAAACAGAACACACCCCTCGGTAGAGCATGAACATTGGAACCGATTGGAACACGTCTTGGTGGCTCCTGATGACGTATCTCCTAGGCAACCGAGGCGAGGCCAAGACATCAAGGCAAGGTTCCTTGACATTGAGAAACACCCTGAGTCTTTGTTATTAGACTTCTGTGCTCATCATGGATTGTCCATAATAGACACCATATGTGCTCTTGGCACCAGGAAACCTTAGGTCACAGCTCGATGATCGACTTTGTTGTCTTGTCATCTTATCTGTGACTGTATGTCTTGGACTCTCTGGTGAAGAGAGGGGCAGAGCTATCAACTGGCTTCGATGGTGGGAGAGGATGCCGATCAGACTCGGCAGGCCCAAACAAATTGTGAGAGTCTGCTGGGAACATCTGGCAGAGTCTCCTGTCAGAAGGAGCTGCAATTTCCTAGCCTGACCAGTCACCCCCATGCTTCCTTATGGGAATCATTGGGTCTGGGAACTCTTCTATTCAAATAACCCCTCCCCCTAAGAATTCCAACTGAGCCAATCAACGCTTGGTTTATGCTTGACACATTCACTTTCCGCACGGTGATGCGGCTCGCGGATGGAACGCGCTTCACAACTCGCAGCGTTTATGGTTCGTGCGGCTCGTCTCTGCGGTGAGCCAATATTCTCCCAAACTGTAGGGGGCAGCATGGAGCTCTACGGCATGCATCCAACACTACACCATAGTAGAAGTAAAAATTACTGTTGTTTACAACACGACATTCTAGCATTTTTAACAGCGTTCTCGTCTTTTCTGACAGTGCAAGCTATTTCTCTCCAAGAATTATTAACAACATGTTGATCACGGTGATCTCTGAGAGCTGAATCATACAAATGTCTGTATTTACCAACCTCTGCCATACTAGTTCTTGCCGGTCCGCCATGTTTTTCCGCGTCCGACCGTCCGCGTGGTTAGAAAGTTTCCGAGGTGCGCGTTGCGGAAATTCTGGGCCGTGCGGAGGCGCGGTGGAGGGGCGTGATTGTTAAAATGACGCAAAATGACGCAACTTTTCCGCGCGGACCTCGCGGACGCGTCAAGCATAAACCAACCTTAAGCAGCATACGTCACACACAGCAACACTCAGTTTCTTACAAACAATGAAGACAGCTTCTGAAGCGGAGTTCGCTGCGGCGCTTTCCTCTGTTCTAAATGACTTGGACATGTATTTAAAACCACAACCAGAAGTGCTAAAATCCTTTCTTTTAAAAAAGATGTTTGCGCCATTGCCAGACGCCATTTTTGACTCCAGCTAAAAAAAAATTCAGCGTCCCGCGGTACAATCGGCATTACTTTCGTTTTTCTGAGAGGTTACTTTTGAGCTGGTTAGTCCCGCCCCTTATGTGCCTCTCTGCCTGTGCAATATCGTCCGTCCAACCACTAAAATGTGCATTTTGGTTTGTAAACGAGAACGCCCCCTCCAAAAACGGGAACACTCCCTTCTTCTTATTCGCTCCTGAAATGTTACTTCACCTCAGAAATTTCAAAATAAGATATTTTCTCCGCTCATCTATCTATGCAGTTATTGATCATCTTTACTCACCCTGCCCTTTCATTTTGTGTTGCTGGTTTGACGTGAGCGCGCTCCACGCTCTCTTAACCTAAATCTGCATTTAAGTCCCGCCTCCTGCTTTATCCACAATTTACACAAACATTAAACTCGAAACGGGCGACAAGGAATTAATTTGAAATTGGAGACTGTCAAAAAGGCGGGACACAGACTTTTCTCCTCTACTTCGGACTGTCTCATGAGAAGCTCACCTGAAGCAGCGCAGCTAGACAGGAAGAAGCCAGTGGCTTAAAAAAAGTAAATATTAAATGTTTCATGATATTTAAATTCATTTCAAACTATGATTATAGCTAGTATAAGTGCGCAAATTAAGGCTGTATATCTCACACTTTACATTGTTTTACCATAGTATAACGGGTTAAGGTTTGTTAGGGTTGGACTTTTATGTTGAAGGGGATTTTCTTGGCCGGTTGTGTGAAGAGTTCCGATTAGGTTTTCTAGAAAGAAAAAACGAGATAGTTTGAAAGGAGATCATTAAAGTGACAGTGTGTAGTTTCCCTGGTGATGGGGGACAGTACATACGTAAATCATTGCAAGCAAGCATTGTTTTTGTGTTCAAAAATATCTTACCAACAGATGGCCATTAGGGTCAAAAATCCTTAGGAGTGCAACTTCCAGCAAAATAACAAGAACATCAGATTCCCTTTCATCACTGGCAATGAGTGGAGGTAAATGTGTAAAGCAACAATGTTTATTAATGGTGAAAGTTTTGTAACCATTTGTTACAAATCAGTAAATGCATTTTGTCCTCACAGACTTCCGTAGAAGGAAACATGGCATCCAATATGGTGTTGCCCAGAGACTTAGACCAAACTCCATTTATTTTAGAACGGATTTTTATGGTTATGAAACATGGTTATGAAACTTTCAATATTTTTCAACAACTGGATATCTTTTAAGTCATTTGCTACAACATTTCAATGGATATTTCCAGAGATTAATGGTAAAAACTACATATTGTCACTTTAACTTTTTTTTTTTTTTTTTTGGAGTTAAGGTGTGGGCTGTGGCCAACAATAGCCCAGAATAAAGATCTGAAACAGAAAGAACAAGTTGGAGTCAATCAATCAATCAACCAATCAATCAATCAATCAATTAGACTTTATTGTCACTTCAGCCATATATGGTTTGTACACAGTGAGGCGAAACAACGTTCCTCCAGGACCAAGGCGCTACATGCAACATAAATTTACAACATAAAATAACAGGGAAATCACTAAACTATCTAACTAAGGACAGAACAGACTGACCTAACATGACATGTCCTCTCTAAGTAGGTAGTACAAAGGAAAAAAGAAAAACCGTGAACATACTTAGTATGTAGGTGGTAAAGAATCATAAAAAAACATGCAAAGAAAACATGAGTGTGTGTGTGTGCGTGTGCGCATGCGCGCGTTTATCAGTCCAGCCCCTTTATGTTGAGGAGCCGATTGGCTTGTGGAAAGAAGCTGTTGCACAGTCTGGATGTGTGTGCCCGAATGCTTCGGTACCTTCTTCCAGATGGCAGGAGGTTGAAGAGTGTGTGAAAGGGGTGTGACCAATCAGCCACAATGCTGGTGGCTTTGCGGATGCAGCATGTGGTGTAGATGTCCTTAATTGAGGGGAGAGAGACTCCGATGATCTTCTCTGCTGTTCCCACTATCCGCTGTAGTGTCTTGCAGTCAGAGATGGCACAGTTACCAAACCAGGCAGTGATACAACTGTCCACAAGGGTTTGCCCAGAGAGATCTTTGCCCACATCGATTTTAATGGGCCCTACATGGGTTTTAAGAGGGTTCAGAATGTTTGTGGCGCCAACGTGGAAACGGCGGACTGGTTAATATAGCATCTGATCTCAAGACACCTGAAGATATTAGAAGTCTAGTCCATGTTTTCTTTGCAGGGATTCAAAAGGTTGCAGTGCCCCTTGTGGATAAAAGGATGATAGTCAGACGACCCAGTTAAAATCCTATTCTTAAGTCTATCATCATGCTGATAAAGTCTGATTCATATTCACACCGTCTTAGAATTTTTGAAGCATCTTCCAAGCTACAGATCCTAATTGCTTCAGTCCATGCAGCTGTCATTACACATGAAATGGGTTCGCGAGTCATGTTGATCTTTTTCTGCAATTTGATGTCTGCTAATAAGGCCCTAACTGGTATTGTTTTAATATTTGTCCCCGCCACATTCCTTAGTGTAAGCTGAAGAACACAAACAATTTAATGGTCTCAACTGTGCACCTTGTAAACAAGGCAGACCCCCACCTCCCATATCTTTCTTCTATTGTAAGGTCTTGTACTCGAATCTGGATTTTATTCCCTTTTCAAATATATGTTGACAGTAGTCTTTCCCACACTACAAACTGTTTTTGAGGTATGAAAATTGGTAAACACTGGAACCAGTAGAGCAGTTGAGGGAGAATATTTAATCTAATTGAATCAGTGTAGGTCTAAAAATGTATAGTATTTCATCTTTGCATATCTGATTGTGTTGCTATATTAAGAGAGCCATTGGGTTAGGGTTAGGGTTAGGGTTAACCCTAACCCTAACCCACTTCATACATTTTAGAGAATTCTCAGAGAAGGACCACCCCTAGATATCTGACACTGCCCACTTGCCATTTTCATATAATCATCCTTTATTTCTTCTGATGGGTCAAAGTTCAAAGTTAATACCCTGTCATACATCTGTTTGGGTGTTTGTTGCTGTCTTTAGTTCAGTGGATATTTTGTCTTAGTAGGAAACACAAGAGCTTGTAGATGAAGACCCAGGAAAGGGTTTTAGTTGCGTTTTCAACCCGAGTGCAAATAATGTAATGCTCAAATGTTTTTTATTGTTTGTCTCCATCACAGATTTTGTCCTCCAGAGTCTGAAGTAGTTGAGGAACATATGGTGAGCACCACGTTTGTGGCCTGCATGGCCACCTGCCACTCGCTGACTAAGATAGAGGGAGAGCTCTCTGGAGACCCGTTAGACCTGAAAATGTTTGCTGCTACAGGCTGGGTGAGTGGTGGTGTATGGCATGTGCTTTGAGCTGTTGGGACACACACATCCACAAAAATTACTAGACTTCTTCTGCCTCATCAGTTTTCCTCCTGATTTCCTTCATCGTAGTACTTTGGCTTATTGTCTCACTTAGATCTTAGAGGAGCCAACAGAAGATGAGACGGCGCTCCACAATCCATTGATGCCAACGGTGGTTCGACCTCCCAAGAGCCCAAAAGCTGAAGCCAACCAGAATCAGGTATAAATTAGAGGGTGGAATGGGAAAATATTTCCTTTGCTTTCCTAACCCACTCTCATTGTAAAATAAATCATCTTATCCCAATCCCAGAAAGCAAGGAGAGATAGTTACCTGCCATCCCAATCCCAATAAAATTAATCCCACTCCTAACCTTAACCCAGCAGGTATGTTTAAGGTGTGGTGATTCTAAACAAAACAAAACAAAAACAATCACACCGTTAGGTAATTCCACTCCCAGAAAACTGTGTAAAACTTCAGACTTCCCTGACCGTGGATGTAATTTTCACTTTAGCAGTGCAGGGGGGGTCTGTGCAGTATGTTCTAATGGGAAACAGGCTTCAACACTAACTGTTGTTTTTCGCTTGGTCCTAGAGCTCAACCGGTGTCCATTTAATATAAAGTAATATTGTTTTTGGATGGTAGAAAGTGCAGGGGTCAAAACTTGACTTTGGACAAAGTGGGGGGGGGGGGGGGGGCATGTCCCCCCCTATCCCCCCCAAAAATTACGTCCATGTCCCTGACAGAGTTTTTTTTGTCAAATGTGGCGGCTCACGGCTACGCATTGCGAGATGACTTTTGGAGCTGGTCATGTGACTTATAGTGACAAATCAGCTGCAAGTCCAATGTTTACAAAAACTTTTGAGCCATGCCCTCCAAACTGGCAGTTGTGTCTCACACGTGTGACAGTGTGAGCGTCCTGTCACTGTGTCTCGATTGATCATGCGCCCTGGCTACTTGGCCAAGGGGATGTCCCTTTCGCTGACTGGTTAGCGCGCGTGACTCTCACCTGGGAGTCTGGGGATCGAATCCCGCCCGGGCCTTCGTTTCTCCTCCTTGCCACACGCGGAACGTTTTTTAACTACGTGGTACAATTTCCTCGCGGGATTCAGATTTGTAACAGTTTAAAATTTGGTTTTGTAGTGACCTCTAACCTTTATATATTATACATATTTTTATTGTGACAATCTGTTGAAACCATTTTAAAAAAACAACAAACAATGTGATTTTCTGCTAAATTCAGAAAATGAGTATTAGACAGTCCCTTTGATTTAGAAAATAAACCAACAGAATTAATCAGAAAATTATGAGATCTTATTAGGAATTATTCTGAAACAACAAAAACATCAAAATACTTATGAAAAGAGCTGTTTACCTCCTACTCGGCCAGGACATGAATATGATAATGAGCTGTTAGCTGATTGGTTGAATCCTCAGAAGGCCTTCGACTCAGCCCCAGACCCCCCACAATCCTGGGAATTTTATGAAGCCAACATGGAAGAGGCAAACATTGCAGTTCCACTCTCAGTCACTAGGGGCTGGCACCAGAAGTGAGCAAATCCTCGTTTAATCTCACGTTTTAAATGCCAGCTTCGCAGCAGAAGTAAACATGTTTACAGCCGGATTCAAAACAACATTTTAGGTTTAAAGGTGAACTATGTAATAATTGGACAATCAAATAATCACAAAACAGTCCACTGTGACTGTCACATTGCAGGGAAGGTTTCAGTTATAAAGCTTTCCTTATCAGCCGGCTAGGGGGTTGCCATGTTTTCCCTTACAAAGCATGAAGTTCAGCTTAGGGAATATGAGTGACTTTAACATGAGAAAAGTTGATGCGTATACCGAGTATATGAAAATAAATGGGAAAAGAGTTCAGTTTGAGACTGACACCGGACGCAGTCTAACCGTTATGAGCGAAAAGACATTTCAAGCAACATGGAGATTTAATAAATGTCCTCAGATTAACCCAGTCAAGATTAAGTTATAAACTTACACTGGAGATGCAGTGAAAGTGGTGGGAGCCGCACAAGTGAGAGTGAAATATAAAACTCAAAGAGCCAAACTCCCCCTACTGGTCGTGAAAGGAGACAGACCTACCTTCTCAGATAGAAGCTGGCTGGAGGAACTTAAACTAAGTTGGGAGGAAATAAAAGCTCGACACTCGGACCGACAAATACATCATGTCTCGGTGGAGAAAAATAACAAACAGGAGGAGAGTTTACAAAACATCTTGAGAAACCATGAGGAAGTTTTCAAGGAGGAGTTGGGCACTTTAAAGGGCACAATAGCTACCATCCATGTGAAAGAGGATACAGTTCCACATTTTTATCGTCCCACATCGATTCCTTGTGCTATGAGAGCTAAGGTGGACAATGAAATTGACAGGTTGCTGAAGGACAAGGTATCAAACCAGTGAAGTACTCGGAGTGGGCAGCACCGGTTGTATCTATTTTAAAACCAGAGGGCTCGGTTGGGGTTGATTGTGTGGAGTTTACAAATTAACTGTCAATATAGCGTCAACTTTGGAGCAATACCCGATAGCCAGAGTGGAGGATTTGTTGAAATCTCTGTTTAAAGGTGTTCCGTTTTCTAAGTTAGAGTCATGCATGCCAGCAAATACTCAAGGACGAGAACTCGAAAAGGTATCTCACAGTAAACATGCACCGAGGGTTGTTTACGTACAACAGACTTCCATTTAGTGTGGCTTCAGCCCCCGCAATCTTTCAAAGAACTATGGAGAGCTTGCTAAATGGAATACCCATGGTGGCCGTGTACCTGGATGATGTTTTGGTCCGTGGAGTGGATACAGCTGATCATCTCAAGAACTTGGATGCAGTACCGACAAGACTAAGTGAGGCAGAACTTTGGTCGAAGAGGAACAAATGTGTTTTCCTGAGAGACGAAGTGGAGTACCTAGGGTACAGAGTGGACGCACAAGGATTACACCCCTTGGATAAGAAAGTTAAAGCAATCCACGAGGCTCCCACACCAAAGAATGTAAGTGAACTTAAATCTTTTTTGGGACTGATAAACTATTATGACAAATTTCTTCCAAACCTGGCTACCACATTGGCACCGTTGCACGAGTTATTACGACAAAATGCCACATGGAAATAGCGAAAAGAACAAGAGGAAGCATTTGAAGCAGCTAAAGAGTTGTTGCATTCATCGGATGTGCTTGAGCATTACTCAGCTGACCGAGAGTTCATTTTGTCATGCGATGCGTCACTCTACAGAGTGGGTGCAGTTTTATCTCACATCATGGAAGATGGAAGTGAAAGACCCATTGGATTTGCTTCTCATACCTTACAACCAGCCGAAACCAGATATTCGCAGTTGGCTAAGAAAGGACTTGCAGTCATTTTTGGAACAGAGAAGTTCCACAAGAATGTGTATGGTCGCTGCTTCACAGTGTGCACGGATCATAAACCATTGATCTACTTGTTCATCGAGAAGAAAGCTATTCCTCAAATGGGATCACCAAGAGTGCAACGTTGGGCTGTGAAGTTGAGTGCATACAAGTACAACATGGTGTACAAACCAGGCAAACATCACGCAAATGCGGATGCGTTGAGCCGACTGCCGGTTCTGGTCACGTTAAAAGGAGAGGAGAAAGCTGAGCAAGTGTTAATGATGGATGTTTTGGAGGGGTCACTTATAAATGTGGAACAGATCAAGAGGTGGACTTCCAAAGACCTGTTTTATCTCAAGTCTATGAATACCTGTTAAAAGGATAGCCTAACTGTGACATGGATGATCCGAACTTGAAACCGTATTTTAAGAGAAAAATGGAGTTGAGTGTAAGAGATGGCTGTATTCTCTGGGGTGCTCGTATGGTTATTCCCCCTAAGGGACGAGGGGTAATGCTGAAGTTGTTACATCAAACTCACACAGGAATGACTAAAATGAAAGGGCTGGCGAGATCGTACATGTGGTGACCGGGAATGGACCAAGATGTGGAGAGAACAGTTTAAGCTTGTTCCCAATGCCAAGAACATCCGAAGGAACCTGTCTCCGCACGATTACATCCTTGAGAGTGGCCTGAATCTCCTTGGTCCCGGATTCATGTGGATTACGCTGGACCGTTTCTGGGAGAAATGTTTCTCATTATCGTGGATGCTCATTCCAAGTGGTTGAACATTTACCCTACTAAAACTAGTGCCTCCCAATTTACCATTGAGAAACTTACACAAAGTTTTAATATGTATGGAATACCAAAAATGCTGGTGTCTGATAATGGAACGTGTTTCACCAGTGCAGAATTTGAGATTTTCATGAAACAAAATGGTATCAAGCATGTGAGATCTGCACCTTTCCATCCTTCTTCTAATTGGTTAGCTGAGAGGGTGGTACAAACCTTTAAAGATGGAATGAAGGAACTGAAGGAAGAAACCATTCAAACTAGACTGTCCCGATACTTGTTTAGCTACAGGATTACTCCTCATGCTACAATTGGGTTGTCCCCAGCTGAACTCATGTCTGTAAACTGAGGTCTACTTTGGATTTGGTTGTTCCGGATCTGAAAACCAAAGTTCGCAACAAACAGCTGAAACAGAGAACAGATCATGACCCTCATTGCAAGGTGAGAGGATTTACTCCGGGAGATGATGTGCTTATAAGGAATTATTACTATGCACCAAAATGGATCCTTGGAATTATCCAGTCTGTGACTGGACCTTTATCTTACAGTGTTGGTGTTGGAACAGGACATGTGGTGAAAAGACACGTAGATCAAGTAAGAGCTCGGGTGACCGACCCGGGGTTACTTGAAGAGAGGGAGAGAGAAGGGATGTGAGGGTTCCAGACACTACACAGGAGGAGGTTGAAGGTTCTGGAGCAGCACCCGTGCCGTGATCTGAGGAGAGAAGTTCTGATGTTAAGGACTTACCTGTAATGTCACCTACCTTGGGAACTCCGTCTGACCCTGTGTTGGTGAAAGTACTGGAATCAAGACGTTCAGAGAGAGAGCGAAGAACACCTGGTTATCTGAAGGACTTTGTAAGATAATGTGTATAACCATGAGTGGTTAAAGGCTTAGGTGAGTTACGTCACATAGTAGTTATGTTTGTTTATGAAAACATTTACGGTTAAAAGGGAGTGAGTTTTGCTTAAAGGTGGTGGGAAATGTAAGGGTGGGGGGCAGTGGGCTCCCAGCCCGTGCTTGGGAGGGGCCTGTCCCTGCAACGAGGCGGCTGAGACGAAACGGTGCAATACAAATGATGGATACTGGATGAGGCAAGCACTTCTATAACTTGTGTTCAGAGGAGAGGGGACTCTGTTCTTAATAATTACTCTCATGCGGATTTATTTTACTCCTCCCTGGGCTGCCATCATATTGTGGTGGAGGGTTTTGAGTGTCTCAGTGATCCTAGGAGCTAAGCTGTCTGAGGCTTTATGCCTCTGATAGGGTCACCCATGGCAAACAGGTCCTAGGTGGGGGATCAGACAAAGTGTAGCCCACAGAGCCCTTATGATGAATAATACAAATGGAAACAGTGTTCCCTCTCATGGACATGGGTCACCGGGGTCCCTCTCTGGAGCCAGGGCTGGAGGTGGAGCACATTGGCGAGCACCTGGTTGCCAGGCTTTCAGCCATGTAGCCCGGCCGTGCATAGCCCAAAGAAGAAGCGCGGGTCCCCCTTCCCATGGGCTCACCACCTGTGGGAGGGGCCAAAGGGGTCGGGGTGCAATATGTGATGGGTGATGGCCGAAGGCAGGGACCTTGGCAGTCTGATCCTCGGCTGTAGAAGCTGGCTCTTGGTACGTGGACTGGTACTTCTCTTGGTACTTCTCTGATGGGAAAGGAGCCTGAGTTGGTGTGCAAGGTTAAGAGGTTCTCAACCTAGTCGGACTCACCTCGATGCATGGCTCTGGCTCCGGAACCAATTTTCTTGAGAGAGGCTGGACATACTACAACTCTGAAATTGCCCTGACTGAGATGCGCTGAGCAGGGGTGGGCTAACTAGTTGTCTTGGTGCCTGTATGTTGAGGTTTACCCCGGTGAATGAGAGGGTAGCCTCCCCTCGCCTACGTGTGGGGGGATGGGTCCTGACTGTTGTCTGTGTTTATGCACCAAACTGCAGTTCAGACTACCCACCCTTTTTGGAGTCCTTGGAGGAGGTGGTGGAGAGTGCTCTTTCCTGTGACTCCCTCATTCTGCTGGGGGTATTTAATTGTCCATAATGAACACCATGTTCAGACATAAAGGTGCCCGTATGTACTCTTGGCACCAGGATACCTTAGGCCGCAGCTCAATGATTGACTTTGTTGTCATCTCATCTGATCTGCGGCCGCATGTCTTGGACACTTGGGTGAAGAGGGGCGGAGCTCTCAACTGACCACTACCTAGTGGTGAGTTGAATTCAATGGTAGTGGAGGATGCCGGTCAAACCTGGCAGGCCCAAACGTATTGTAAAGGTCTGCTGGGAACATATTTCAGAGTCTCCTGTCAGAAGAAGTCTAAATTCCCACCTCCAACATCGAAAATATTCTGGGAGAGGCAGGGGACATTTAGTCCGAGTGAGCCGTGTTCCATGCTTCAATTGTCAAGGCAGCCGACCAGAGCTGCGGCCACAGGGTTGTTGATGCCTGCCATGGTGGCAATCCTCGAACCTGCTGGTGGACACCGACAGTTACAGATGCCATCAAGCTGAAGAAAGAGTCCTGTCGGGTCTTTTGGCCTGTGGGGCTCCAGAGGCAGCTGTTGAGTACTGGCAGGCCAAGCAGAATGTGGCTTGGGTGGTTACAGAAACATGGGCATGGACGGAGCATGTTTGGTGAGACCATGGAGCAAGACTTTCATACAGCTTTGGGGAGATTCAGGTCCACCATCCGGTTCCTCAGGAGGGGAAAGCAGTCTTCTACCAACACTGTTTATAGGGTTAGGGTGGGTGGAATACTTCAAAGACCGCCTCAATCCCCCTGGCATGTCTTCCAGTGAGGAAGCAGAGTCCTGGTACCTTAGGTTCGGCTCTCCAATCTCTGATGCTGGGCCCCGGGGGGTGGACATGATTTGCCCAGAGTTCCTTGTGGATCTGGATGCTGTAGAGTTGTGTTGGTTGACGCGGATCCGCAATATCGCATGAACATCGGGGGCAGTTCCACTGGATTGGCAGACCGGGGTGGTGGTTACCCCAGTAGATCGGGCTCGTTTCCATGTGAGAGTTGTACTCCGCCGAGGCTGCCCTTTGTCACCGATTCTGTTCATAACTTAATGGGCAGGATTTCTAGGTGCCGCCAAGGTGTTGAGGGGATCCTTTTTTGTGGCCCAAGGATTGAGTCCGATGACGTGGCCCAGTTGGCTTCATCAGAACGCGATCTCCAGCTCTCACTGAAGAGGTTCGCAGCCAGGTATGAAGCAGCTGGGATGACAATTACCTTCTCTAAATTCAAGACTTGAGTCTGAAAAATGGTAGAATACCTTCTCCAGGTCAGGGATGAGGTCCTGCAGTGGAGTATTTTGGGGTCTTGTTTACGAGTGATGAAATATGAAATATCAATCTGATGGATCTTTGAATATTTTAACCAGAAGATCAGAACTTTTTATTGCAGGGATTAAGCGACACTTCGTATTAACTCCAAGGAAAGAGAGAGAGAGTCAGGTTTATAATAGTTAAGAAAGTTATTTCTACACAATTTAAACTAGACTAACTTAAACACTCTGTGTTGGACTAAGGTGGAGTGAGACGTGATGAATGATGATGTGTGTGTGTGGAATGTTATTCAGAACCAGCGGATCCGGAGAAGCATTTAGTTCTGAGTGGGAGTGAATATTTCACTCTAAACTTTAGTAGGAGATTTATAACACACATGAAACGCCATCTGTCGGTCTACGTACCCCAGGGGAAGCCCACGTTAGATCCAGAATGTCGAGGTCCTCTTGGACCCTCTTTGGTACTGAAGCTGGAAGAAAGGCAGCGGTGCCAACCAAACTAGTCTTGGAATGCTTCCAGGTCACGACAGGTTCACTGGCATCTCCAAGACCCTGAAGGGGTCGTGAGGTTCAGCTTTTATTCTGAAGGAACCGTTGCAGTCAGGTGTAACTTGCAACAGATTTTATCCAGCTTGTCGAGGTTCTTTTGGCTGAAGAGGAAGTCCGGATGGCCGGTCCGAGACTTCTCTAGAACGCTTGAACTAAAGAAAAGGTGGCGTGGGATAGTTTTTATAATTGTCATATTTTGGTTTACTGGCGAATCATAATTTGACATGAAAAAGAGGGTTTATACAAACACCACAGAAAACCACGCCCCGCCCCAGAAACGAAGGTTCTGATTGGATCAGACAAAAGGAAATGTGTCGTGTGACTTTAACATTACGTGTCATCAGTGTCTAGTGCAAATGTCCAGGATTATAATATCAAGTAATAACATTGTCATTTCACAGATTGATTGAACATTGGGCTCACATTATTATTGGTAATAACAGAGTTGTTGATTATGTATTTATCAGAATAGTTCCTCGTTTTCGCTTGGTAAAGCAGGTCAGATGAGCAGAGTGCATGAAAGACCTTGGCCACTATCTCATGTAGATTAGCCTGTCGGAGACTTTATGTCTCTGCTCGAGCAGACGCAGCAGATCATGACCGTTAGGTCATAAACAGGACATTCATGCTACAAAAGTAAATGACATAATTTGATCATCTCTCCAACCCGGAGCCACCATTCTCCAAAATTTCTCCAAATTTCCCCCTGGACAATATTGCTAAACCATCATTTACTGAGCCTGAAACAAGATCAAGTTTCTACCCATGTTATGGACTCTCAGCATCGAGGATTCTTTCGAGCGGAGAAGATGAACAGAGGCAGAGCGCTCATGCGCTCCACCGGCATCTGCGTCTTGCGCACGGCCACAGTAACATCCTCAAAGCGGCGCCACCAAAATACATTTAACACACGATCGTTCATAACTGCTGTGGTACTTTCTGTCTTTTATCCGTGGCCGACGCGCGTCCCTGCTACACTCATCACCCGTGCTCCACGGCCGCGGTCAGGCAGCGTTTTTTTCTGGAGAACTATCCCGCATCTCCCTGTGGCAGATGCAGGACCAGAGACAGACAGGACAGGATAATTACAGGAAAACAAAACAAAGGGCTTGGAAAGGAAAATGTAGGTAGATTTATCCCACTGCACGTTTTAACGTTATAAAGCAAATATTATTTATTAGCTCATAATATTCATATATTCCATACATTCAGATCACCTTCAAAACTCGGTCCTACTGAGGGCCGTATCAAAGCATTTGGGGGCCATGCCAGTGAGGTGTCCCTTATTTATTTTTTTGGGGAGTTGGCAATCCTAGTTCAACTGATGCTGTGGAAAATGACATTTACATAGAATAACATAAGCTAACTGTGCTAGATTTATTTCCTGTTCATTGTTTACACAACAGACTTTTTCCAACAACGTTTTTAACAGAAACTAGATTTCATTTTAGGTTTTCTCAGTTAAAGACAGTATTCAGTGATTTTACACACAAGTTATGCACTTTCTAAATAAAACAAACCTCTCTTGTATATTTTTGCATGTTCATTGCTTGCTTTTTCTGGAAATAAAAAAAATGAATAGTGATTCATTTTTTTCAGATTTTTGAGTAATTAGTTAATTTTAATCGATCCCGGGCCTTAATCAATCAGATATAATATTATAATGCCATAGATTCTTTATTATACATTCATACCAGCCTGATGCTTTTAAATATGAAATATCAAAACTTTTATTCTGGGGTCATGCCCCCGAGCCCCCGAGAGTAGGTCAACACTTTTTCACCTCTGATACCACATACCTTTACCTGTACAAGAACTGGAAGATATTTCAGATGCACCTTTAGGGACAGTCAAAAAGGTGGGGGTCGATAAAGTGGTGTGTGTTTGTGTGTGTGGTTGTGGGGGGAGGGGGTCAAATATGTGTCTGCATAGTGAAACCTTAACATTCACTCCACAGTCCTGTGAGATCGGGATCGTGCGTCAGTTCCCATTTTCCTCGGCACTCCAAAGGATGAGCGTGGTGGTCCGGAGGCTGGGGGAAAAACAAATGGAGGCCTTCCTGAAGGGAGCGCCAGAGGTCGTGGCCAGCCTTTGTAAACCACTCACAGGTCAGACACTCGTTCAGCTGTGTGTTGAAGCTTTGGGATCCACACTTCTCTATGTTTTCAGGCATCTCTGTACGTTTGATCCCATGTGGGTGTGGTTCTGTCCTTCAGTCCCTCAGAATTTCTCTGACAGCCTGGAGAGCTACACGAGGCAGGGCTTCAGGGTTATCGCCCTGGCACACCGACAGCTAGAGTCCAAACTATCATGGCACAAAGTCCAGAACCTCAGCAGGTATGTCTGTAATGTCAGATAATCACTGGACACGTGGCTCCTCCCCCTTTCTTCTATTGCCTGACATGTTTGATGTTTGTTTTATTTTCTGATGACGTTTTTATCTCATCTTTAAGAAGTCATCGTGGTGTCTGACCAGGTTTGAATGCACCTGTCTGACTCACAACTACTGATGGTTTAGTTTTGGTCAATCTAAAATAACAGGTCTGAAGCAGAGAGAATCACATATTAACATCCCATAATATAAGCACAAACAGAAGTGTGTGGAAAACGTGGGACAAGATCATAAACCCATCTGAACCCATTGGATGGGATTTGTAGATACCTGATCTTCTCTGAGGATCTCTCCCAACCAAATCCCTTCCAATCCGGAGGGAGTATTCCATCATGGTCTCGGATTTGAACGAGCAGTCTCCTGGCTCAAACCGCCCGGGTGCTTGCTGACGGCTTCACTGCTTAAAGACGCCTAAAACACACCCTCCTCTTCATGAACTGGATCGCTGGCATCAAACTGGACTAGGAGCTCCTACCTTGGATGTGTAGAGATCACAACTGACCTTAGCACCCTCCACAAAGGTGAAGGTCTGTTAAACTGATCCAGGACTCAAAACCCACGCTGCTCCTGAATATAAAATTCAACAATCAGTTGAAGCGTTCTCTCCAAATTCCTGAAGGAAGTTGAGAAGAGGGATCCATCTGATCGTCTCTAGTTCCCCTTTTTAAAACTGGGATCCCCGTCCTGATGATTCATGGAACAATGAAGATATGTCAAACAATCACATCCCTACAGCATCCAGAGCCTTCAGCATCTCAGGATGCTCCCCACTCCACCATTTAACTCCCTCAGAGACCTCCACCTTTTTGATGGACTTGTCTTGCTCCAGGTTTTCAGATTCTGCCTCTTCAGTGGAGGACATGAGGACCAAACCAAAGAGATCCATCTGGGTCACCAGCTCCCCACCAAACCAAACCCATCCTGAGTTGTTGAACTGTAAACCAGAATCTTCTTCTCAACCAAAGTCCCTCTGTAGTGGACTGGATTAGGTATCTGTACCATCTCAGTCTCAACAGGTAAATGAAACTGTTGTGTGTTGTTTGTTTGTTTGTTTAAGGGACCTGATTGAGACCAACATGAACTTCCTGGGTTTGATCATCATGCAAAACAAAATCAAAGTGGAGACAGCTGGTGCTTTACGTGAACTACAGCGAGCCAACATCCGCCTTCTGATGGTCACAGGTAACCTCCGTGATGGTGTTGGGTTGAGGTTACTGCAACAATTCACTGGTGTCGTCTTCCTTGTCTGCCAGGTGACAACATGCTGACGGCCATCTCTGTGGCTCGAGACTGTGGGATGATCCACGCTGATGAGAGAGTCATCATAGCGGATGCTGCTCCTCCTAAAGACTCCCGCCCTGCCAGTATCACCTGGCGTTACACTAACAACGCCACTCGAACCATCAAGGACCATCAGGTGGGTCTAACAGAGACAACACATACAATAGAAGTGGGGATGTCCAGAGCCGATCGGAAATCGGTCCTGATCAAGTGGTTTCAGACTCGATCCGAATCTGACGTTACCTCCTGATCCGGACTCGGATACAGGGTTCAAATGACGGGGAAACCGGTTCACCTGAAAGGATAACGGGTGCCCCTAGAAGCCTTCGACCTACACACCCAGAGGGAGCCCAAAACCGGAAACGATCACGTGAGAGCCGCTTTACTACTTTCTGGTTACGCTCAGAGAAAGTAGTCCCATGTTTAAACAGCGACCGGAATAAAGAGCGGGTCTTCTTTAGCAGAAGAAAGTTTACTTTTGAAATCATTACAAATGTTCTATATTTATGAAACAAACAGCGAATTACTACAAGAGGTGGGGACGAGACGGGCAGCAGTTTTCCATGGGGGAACAGGGAAAAGGGGGTTATTTCATTGTTTTCGTGTTTTCCTCGTTTTATGTATTATGTACAGTACGGGCCAAAGGTGTGGACACACGTTTAGGAGCAGGAGGTTAGGACCTAAGATGCAGAACCCAGGATGACACAAGGCAGGAGTGGATATGTAAAGTAAAAATCCTTTATTTTGAGGAAGAACAAAAATAAATCCAAATGGCAGTGAGCCAAAAAATCCCAAAATCCAGAGAGTCAAAAACAACACCAGAGGAACGAGCAGACTGAACAGAACAAATAACGCTGACAACAACAATGGACCGACAAGAACAATGAGACAAGGAGGGCTTATATAGACAGGGAGGAGCAATTAGGGAAACAGGAAGCAGGTGTGCGGAGTGAGCTGCTGGAGGAAGGCAGGTGACAACAATTATCTGGATGGGGAAGAGAACCAGTCGAGGGCAGGTAAACCTGACACTATATAAAACACAAAACTAAACCTTAAGACTAAGGGAAGAACTCACAAACACATACACACATACAATGAACTGGGGAACAAGAGGCTGGGGCTACAACTTAAGACACACAACAGAGATGCAGACAAAGGACACATGAGGGCGCTATGAGACACAAAAGGGGAATCTAAAGAGGGATGGAGGACATAAGGAGACACATGGGGAAGACACAGATGCAGACCATGACACATTCAATGTGTTTCCTTTATCTTCATGACCATTTACATTGGGAGGTTCTCACTGAAGGTATCAAAACTCTGAATGAACACACGTGGAGTTATGTACTAAACCAAAAGGTGAAATAACTGAAAACGTGTTTTATTTTCTATTTTCTTCTAAATAGACACCATTTACTCTGATTGCTGCTTTGACCTCCCGACATTCTCTTGATGAGTTCAAGAGGCAGTCACCTGAAATGGTTTTCCACCAGTCTTGAAGGAGTTCCCAGAGGTGTTTAGCACCCTTTATAAACGGTCCTGGTCATGAAGATAAACATAGAATCAGAAGGCGTGTCCAAACGTTTGGCCTGTACTGAATGTTTGCACCAGTTCATCAAAGCAAATTCCCACTGATATGAAATAGCTCGCTAATCTGATTCTCTCTACTCTTCATGTCTTTCTTTACTACATGTTATTTATAATAATTAGCATTTTTCTTGTCTTTAGTCATCCAGAGTCCTGTTAACTCTTATCGTTGTAATGAATGTAAATGACATACAGATACATGGATGATACAACAATGGACACGTGCAGTAAGGCCCGGTTCTGTGAACAGAAAGCAGTTGGGCTTTAGTTTTATGGCTCTCAGAAAACCATTCAGAATGCTTTACTGGCAGCGGTCTCAGGTGTTCTGGTCTCAGGTGTTCTAGTCTCAGGTGTTCTAGTCTCAGGTGTTCTAGTCTCAGGTGTTCTAGTCTCAGGTGTTCTGGTCTCAGGTGTTCTAGTCTCAGGTGTGTTTTGGTCTCAGGTGTTCTAGTCTCAGGTGTTCTGGTCTCAGGTGTTCTGGTCTCAGGTGTTCTAGTCTCAGGTGTTCTAGTCTCAGGTGTTCTGGTCTCAGGTGTGTTTTGGTCTCAGGTGTGTTCTGGTCTCAGGTGTGTTTTGGTCTCAGGTGTTCTGGTCTCAGGTGTTCTGGTCTCAGGTGTTCTAGTCTCAGGTGTTCTAGTCTCAGGTGTTCTGGTCTCAGGTGTGTTTTGGTCTCAGGTGTGTTCTGGTCTCAGGTGTGTTTTGGTCTCAGGTGTTCTAGTCTAATGTGTGTTTTGGTCTCAGGTGTTCTAGTCTCAGGTGTTCTAGTCTCAGGTGTTCTGGTCTCAGGTGTTCTAGTCTCAGGTGTTCTGGTCTCAGGTGTTCTAGTCTCAGGTGTTCTGGTCTCAGGTGTTCTAGTCTCAGGTGTTCTGGTCTCAGGTGTTCTAGTCTCAGGTGTTCTAGTCTCAGGTGTTCTGGTCTCAGGTGTTCTAGTCTCAGGTGTTCTGGTCTCAGGTGTTCTAGTCTCAGGTGTGTTTTGGTCTCAGGTGTTCTGGTCTCAGGTGTTCTAGTCTCAGGTGTTCTGGTCTCAGGTGTTCTAGTCTCAGGTGTTCTGGTCTCAGGTGTTCTAGTCTCAGGTGTTCTAGTCTCAGGTGTTCTGGTCTCAGGTGTTCTAGTCTCAGGTGTTCTAGTCTCAGGTGTTCTAGTCTCAGGTGTTCTGGTCTCAGGTGTTCTGGTCTCAGGTGTTCTGGTCTCAGGTGTTCTAGTCTCAGGTGTTCTGGTCTCAGGTGTTCTAGTCTCAGGTGTTCTAGTCTCAGGTGTTCTAGTCTCAGGTGTTCTGGTCTCAGGTGTTCTAGTCTCAGGTGTGTTTTGGTCTCAGGTGTGTTCTAGTCTCAGGTGTGTGGCTCCTAATTGGTTCCTGACTCAGCTCTTGGACCTAGCTAGCTAACTGGCTGCAAAGTAAAGGTGTTTTTTGGTACTAAATGCTTTTGTAGATTTTTTAATTTATTCATGGTTTTTAGGCACGTTCATGTTTCAAACAGATAAAGGAACTCGACTGTGCTTCAGCCGCCCGGTAAAAGGTTACAGGTGTTCCCACATTAATAAGGCATCAGCAGTAAAATACTAAATATCCTGTGAATTCTGTGTTTCTCCTTCAGACTGCAGAGATAAACGTGGATGAGGAGGCGTACCACTTTGCTGTGAGCGGCAGAGCCTTTGCTGTCATCACAGAGCACTTCCCTGAGCTGCTGCAGAAGGTAAGAAGCTTTGAGACACTTCAGGTGTCTGTCCTGCTGCAGTAACGCTGTTCTCTCCACACGGGGGCGCTGCAGCTCTCCCTGAGAGCCACAGTGTTTGCTCGCATGGCTCCAGACCAGAAGACTCAGCTGGTGGAGGTCCTGCAGGGCATGGAGTGAGTTTCTGTCTTTCTGAAGTGTTTCTGTGTCAGCCTGTTCCTCTCTCACGTGTCTGCCTCCGACCCTCCAGCTACACCGTCGGGATGTGTGGCGACGGCGCCAACGACTGTGGCGTGAGTATGGACCTAAAAGGGGTTTTGGGTCAGTTCAGGTCTAAAATCTGTGATCACACATGGAGACTAGAATAAAACAGATGAAGTCCCCCCCCCCAGGCCTTGAAGCGAGCTCACGGTGGGATCTCTCTGTCAGAGCTGGAAGCATCAGTTGCTTCTCCGTTCACCTCCTCCACCTCAAACATCTCCTGCGTTCCCACCCTCATCAGGTGGAGTCCTGAGCAGACTTTTAAAACGTTCCCAAACTTCTGCAGCCTGAGTAACCGTTCCTTTCCACGTGTGCTTTCTAAGGGAGGGACGAGCGGCTCTCATCACCTCCTTCTGCGTCTTTAAGTTCATGGCTCTCTACAGCATCATCCAGTACATCAGCGTCATCCTGCTCTACTGGGTAGGTCCTGGACTCGTGTCTGACCTTCAGGAGGAACCTTCTGGGAGGATTTCTGATAAAGACGGTACAGGCTCAATGAACCTCTCGTCTCTGATTCTCTTTTTATTTTTCAGATTTTCAGCAACTTGGGAGACTTCCAGTTCCTCTTCATTGACCTCGTCATCATCCTCATCATCGCCTTTACCAGTGAGCAACATGATGAGGAGCTTTTGGAGTTTGGAGGTGGAGGATGACCCTCTAACAGCTTACTTTTGTTTTCCATCTCAGTGAGTCTGAATTCAGCGTGGAAGGAGCTGGTGTGGCGCCGCCCACCCTCCAGCTTGATCTCCGCCCCACTGCTCTTCTCAGTTCTGACCCAGATCACCACCTGCCTGGCCTTCCAGGTCCTGGTTTTCTTCTTGGTCCAGAAGCAGAGCTGGTACGAGACATGGACACCTCAGTCGGAGTGAGTGCCACCGGGTCTTGTTCCGGAAATCATTCAATCTCAGGGATTTTTACAAAATAAAAGTCTCCACCCGTCTGGTCACTCACTTCCTGTCTGTTCTGATGGGACTTGTTGATCATTTGGGTCCTAAAGTATTGTCTTGTGGTTCTGGTTGATGACTACTGTGTGCAGTGTTGAATGTGCTTTTGCGTTGTAATATTTTATAAGTGGTTCAAGGTATTCAATAAACTCTAATCCTCCATAAAAACATGGATAATCAATATAATCGAACGCTTTCATATGTGATTGATGATATAAGTAGGTACTTTGGGTTTGTCGGGGAAACAACTCTTTATAATAATTTGACACAGAAGAAAAATATAGTTTATAAAAATGAATTTATTATAATTCTGCTACTAATGATGATGCGGGGCAAATGATTGGAAACGGCGATTTAAGGTAATATCAACTGAGACAATAACCAAACTTTTTCGAAACATGATCTTGGATGTTATTAAAGTCTAAGTGTCGTAGGAACGAGTGATGTCTGGGCTTATGAAATAATCTGGCAGATTTGGGGCTGTTTAATTAAACCCACCCAACGCCAGTGTGCAGAGCTACGGTACCCGTGGCGACCTAGCTGTCTGGCAAAGTTGGCTCGACATGGCTGTCGAATGGAGTTAGACTTCTGGTATCCAACGGTCGGAGCTTCCTTTAGAACATGAATCAGCTGGTCAGGAGATACCCCCTGGGGTCTGGTCGTTCCACGTCTGATGAGTTGTTTTGCAGATAAAAAAAATAATGGTTTGATCTGGAAAAAGGATGGTTCTTATGCCGCTAAAATTATTCCGCTGAAAGACCAAGGGTCTCATTTAGCAAACACGGCGTAGAATCCTTACTAAAACCGTACTTAAGCTCAGCAAAACAAAAGTACTTACACCAAGTAGGTTGGTGATCTATCAAACATGGAGGACGCACAGCTGCACGCAATCTCCGCTTAATGAATCGGAGACTAACGAGAATATTTCTCAGCTTCTTTTTAGTCACATCCCGCCCTCGCCACTCCCACTTTCTGCCATAAATGGTCAATGCAAAGTGCCTTGTGGATCTCATGCATATACATAAGCCGGCTGTTGCAGCGCTCCGCCAACGACATGGTGACCGTAGATCAAGGCAGATCAAGGAGGCGCTATTTCACAGAAGCAGAAGTTGAGGTACCTGTGGGTGAGGTGGAGAAATGAAAGGAAGTGTTTTTGCAAAACAAATAAGAGAAAATCCACGGAGTGGCGCAGCGTTGCTGAAGCCGTCAATGCTGACTTCTTCAGAGAGATCTGTGGCGGATATAAAAAAAATGGTCCAATCTGAAGGTGGACGCTAATAAAAAAGATGGTTTGCCACCGCCAGAGTGTGTGGCACCTCTGATCCCCCACCACTCACCATTAGGATCTCAGCAGTACTCGGCTTTTATTTGTCTCTAGTTATATGCTGTGGGCCCTTGCATGGGTCAGTGGTTTTAAAGGCTGTTGTGCAAGTACAGCTCTCTGGTTCGCCTCCTGGCTGACGCAAAGCACTTCATAAAAAGGTCGATGATGATGATGATGATGAGTGGAGGGAGGTAGCAGCTCAGCTCACGTAACATGTCCTCTTGTCATTTAGCGCCTGTAACAGGTCCAGCATCTCCCACAGCCTCAACAGGACGGCTCCTGTAGACCCCAAAAACATCAGGAACTATGAGAACACCTCGCTCTTCTACATCTCCTCTTTCCAGTACCTGGCCGTGGCCATCACCTTCTCCAAGGGAAGACCCTTCAGACAGCCCAGCTACAAGAACTGTGAGACTTATTCAGCTTGTTTTCTATGTAATGGGTTGAAACCAGTATCTCACTGGTCCAGTGCAGTTGCACACAAGCTGCCAACAACACTCACAAGTGAGTTTTTAATTTGTCTTGAACTGCTTGCAAGGCTTCTCCGTTTCCAGGCTGGAGTCACAGGCTGCGATACAAGGGCCCTCGTTTGTCGCCCGTACTTACGAACACATCTGAGCGAACTTCGTGGGTAGGACTGGACCTGACCAATTTGCCAGGGGCGCCTCCAGAAAATTTTGATAGGGGTGGCTGGATGGGGTGGGTGGCACAGCAAGTTGAACCTTGTGGTAACTCTGGGAGAGTTTAGCCCGTGGCGATGTGCTGCATTGCTCCTTTATTCATATTTATTAGAAAAGCAGTACGTATCCAAACATTTAACTCAAATTTTACAAACACAAACGTTTCGGAAAAGTACATTTCAATTATTTAAAATGTTATTCCAAATTTAATTTACTATTTTATTTTTTTAGGTTAACTCGCCTGTTGCTGTGTTTACAAAAAGTATGGAGATAAAAACTTCTGAGCAGCGTTAAACATATGTATTTGTTCTGATATTTCTTTACTTATTAATTGTATTTATTTTTGTTTTACAATTATGTCTTGAATAAACAAGATCAATATATGCTTTGACTGAACATGAATATGATTTATGAAAACTGACTTTTCCTGGGGGGTCAGCGCTTTTCTAGAGGTGGCCATGGCCACCCCTTGGGGGCGCCCTTGCAATTTGTACTTGTGCGTAGAAACGTCCCTACATATAAGAACGGCTCTGAGCATGCAGCACCTAGTGGTAGAACAAGGGAGCCGCGGTACTCCACAGCTGTTCCTCAGCCATAAAGTATTTTATTCAATAAATAATGATGGTGGTGGAAAAACAGCTTTTTTACTTAACTGGTGCTAAAACCAATAAAAGACCCATGTGATGGACGGGAATCTGACCTTATATCATGGCTGTTCTGTGTTGGAGGACGAGTACGAGCACGAGTCCGATTCCAGTTCATATTTTATTTTACAGCCACGAGAAACCACCAGAACCTCCTCTGCTCCCCGATCATACACGCCGCGTTGCCACGGTAACCAGACTGAAGGACAGCTCAGTAGAGGCTGCGCACTCAGACAACGTGTCCAAATCAAACAAACTCCAATCAGAAGGACTTCTTAAATATAAACGACAACCCATGACCCTACAATTGATCAGATTCCGGTAACTTTTTTCTGACTGGGACCTCTCCTCTGTCCCGACTGCGTTTAAAACCTACGTAACGTGTTTGTTTCTCAGCCAGCGGCTCGATCTCTCTGTCAGTAACATTTTTTGAGGTATAAAAACCCAGGGAATCCCCTCCTGAGCTGAGGACGTAGCATGACTAGGGATGGGTACCTTTGACATTTGAATCGATTCGGTACTAATTCCCGGTACCTAGGAATCGATACCGGTACTTAACGGTACCAATTTTAGATAATTTTGAGTGTTTAATATTTTAATGCTCTTACATAATTAAATATATATTTTCTCAATATATAACCATATTTGATAAATATCACGATAAATAACATACAACTGTTTGTATTTTAACGTCGTCCTTGTAGTTTTATAAGCTGATAATTAAACTGAAGCAAACATCTTTACTGTGAACTAAATTTACTGTGTATCTTCATTCCTTTGGCCGTCCTTTCTCATTTGATTTTTCCTACTGGGAAATTAGAATTTCCGAGGAGAAAGCGAACGCACCATTAGCTGATAACAACGGTGACAATGGAAGCTAACATATCAAGCTAACGTTATCTTAAACAGTTTATTTAGCTGCTGGAGCAGATTAAAACGATGATGCCTCACACTTGGATCGTTGTCGCTGGTTTCATCTTCACCCAATCACCCGTCGCATTTAGTAAAGTGAAGCCAAACTTTAGAGCGCGTTCATGTTCTTCTAGTCGGAAATTTGGAGTTCCGAGGAGAAAGCGAACGCACCATTAGCAGAACGGAAGCTAGCATATCAAGCTAACGTTATCTTAAACATTTTATTTACCTACCGGAGCAGATTAAGATGAGGATGTCTCACTTAGATCGTTGTCGCTGGTTTCATCATCACCCAGTTACCCATCACATGTAGTGAAGTGGACCCAAGCTTTAGCGTGCGTTCTTTCTACCATGCTGCTCTGTTTACAACTGGCTCGCAGCGACCGACGACATAACGCTCTTGCGCATGCACAGCTGTCTAGGCAAGTTCTCGTTATGAAGGACGGGTACCGAAACGAGGCACCGTTTCAAATGACGTGAATCGGTGCTCAGTCGGTACTATGGAATTCGGTTGGTACCTTAAAAAGTACCCAATTCAGTACCCATTGCTAAGCACGACCAAATATGGTTAATTGAGGGTGTTTCTGTATGTAAATGATCAGATAGGAACATCTGGGTATGCACAGGTGGGATTTATCAGATGGTTGTGAAACGTGCACGAGAGGCGGCTGCATGTTCACACATCATGTGATCAAAGAACATTGTAAATGTCATCCATAGGAAGGAATATAGGACAGTTTCTACAAACGTTTGATGAACGAGGGCCCTCGTTGTTAGAGAAGGTCCCTGCTCCTCCCAGGTTAGTTTTCATGAGCCAGAGGAGTGAGACGTGTTATTTATGCACAGGTCGAGTGGGACGGCCAGGTAAAAAGCTTTTGTGTGCACTTCTGTTGCCATCTCCTCCCAAAGCTGCCTCCAGTTTCTCTCTCTGACTTCCAGATGTGAGGAGGGAAGAAATCAGTCTTGTGAAATTTTCAGCTTTTTGCACGTTTGAACGCTGCGGATGGACATCTAGAACCTTCTCAGTTATAATTGTAGGGTAATTGTGGCGCACACATTACTTTTGTTGTTGATGCAACACTTGTACAACAAACGCTCACAATTGTTGAGTCACAATGAATTAGATTCTCCCGTAGGTTGTGCGAACGTTTCCCAACGAAAAGCCTGTAGAGTTCGTGCAACGACAGGAGAATTTTCCCCGTCTGATGCGTGGTGCACGTGTAGTGAGCTCCTACTCGGCGAGGCAGCCTTAGTGGGTTTTCCTGGGAATTCTGGTGCAAATCAGAGTCTCCCACTAGTTTGTGATCCCAGTTTATCAGATGGAATAATGGCGTATTTAGTCTGATTGTGGTTTTCTCCCATCAGGGCCCTTCGTGTGTTCCTGTGTCGGTCTCTACGCGTTCCTCCTCTTCATCATGCTGTACCCCATCCCCGCCATCGACAGATTCTTACAGGTGAACGTTACGTTCCTGCTCCCTTTTGCTCCTGAACCAACAACCCTGGAGACATGTTCATTTGAGCATTTTGCTGGATTATTCATGCAGCATTCATTGGACCTCCTCCCCAGATCGTGTGTGTTCCCCATGACTGGCGCGTGACTCTGGTCGTCATTGTTGCAGCCAATGTGGTTGTGTCCTTCCTGTTGGAGGTAAGCGTTTGTCGCGCTCCTTCTAGCTGCTGTCTGAATGAATCAAACTCCTTCTTGAGGCTTTTTCTGTCCTCCTGATCAGCCGATTTTTAAAATCCCACTAGATTTTGATCCTTGACATCATCTTGTGGAGGCTTGTTTTCAGAGACAATAAGGGGCCAGAGTCCTGCTCTGCTGACACGCCACAGGTGATGCTGATCTCTGACTCTCTGCATGTTAGAGCTTTGATCTTTTCTCCATCGTGTTCCCTACAGAACACCTACAGAACCTCCCACTGAAGGTTCTAGTTTGTTCTTTGTTGTCACGTTTGATGTGTTTACAGGAGGCCAATGACCGCTGGGGGGCGTCCGTCCTCTCCCGGGTGTTCTGTCGGAGGAAAAAGTCCCCGAGGGGTCTCTTCAGGCGTCTGACTCTGGAGCTGCAGGAGGACACCGACTGGCCCCCCAAACCCTCCACCATCACCTACGCCGCCGTGCCACCGTCTCGTGTCTCTGACCTGCTGTGACCCCCGACTGAGTCGAAAAGCAGCAGCGACTTGACCCTCGCTCTGACCCTTTCTCCCGTTTGACTTTTTAATGTGACATCTCATATCTCAGTAAATATAAGCTGGAGATAAGAAAATGTTCATATTTCTACCCATCACCAACAACATTCAGGGTTCCCGTCGGTCTGGTTATTTGTGGCAAAACATTTCAGTTTCATCCCCGGAGAATTTTTACACTAACCCAAAATATCAATCTGGAAATCCCAAATCCAGTCCAGCTCTATTTATAAAGCACCCAGCACAGGTCCAACGTGCTACACAGTAAAATAGGGTAAACAAAAACAGCACATAAATGAGAATAAAAACACACATACAAATAGAACATAGAAACAGACCGTTCTTAAATATATTAAACAGAGAAAACAACTGAAGAAAAAAGATAAAAACAAATAAAATCAACATCTTACACGGCGTTGAAACTCTGGGCGTTTCTCGATGTCAGGCGCCTTGCATACAAGGACACCGTCCTTCTTGGCCAAAGAAAACAGTTAAATGGAACCATCGACATTCATACTATAGAGCTCTGGACCCCACGTGACTCTCAGTCAGTAGACGCCATATTGGCAGTCAAAAAGGGTAAACAAACACGGATCGTAAACATGAACGGGATCGGCTTGGATTTTACTTCGTCTGAGTTTACTTCACACTTTAAAACCAAAGAAATCGTTTTATATAGTCAGAAATTAAATAGACTAAACATCTCCGACCCTTACCGTGCCCCTGGGATACTTTTGAAAAATGCCAGAAGCTGTCGGAGCGGACTTCTTACCGGACCTGGCCGGGGAACGCCTTGGGATTCCCCTGGAGGAGCTGCCCAAAGTGGCTGGGGAGAGGGAAGTCTGGGCCTCTCGACGCTACTGCCCCCGTAACCCGACTCCGGAGAAGCGGATGAAAATGGATGGATAAATAACATAGATTTACATGTAAGTAGTTTAAATAGAGTGCTGTGCTGTTTGAATGTATAAACTGAACACCAAGAGAAATCACTAGTCTGATTTTTTTCCGTGAATAAAATAAATATGTCAGGCAGGAGCGTCTCAGGATCTGTGTGACATCGGTCTCGGTGAGACAGATAATAGCAATCCAAAGTGCTTTTTATGTGTGATCTGACAATTGATCAACCATTGCTTAAAAATGAAATACAGCTTAGCCGGTTAATTGCTGTGATCATAAAACACGTAAACGGCAGCACGCAGAACTCACGAGGCAACGTTTTACGTGATGTTTACTTGTTGCTATGAGTAATAAGACAGAAAAAGCCACGCCATAATAAGTTTAGGAAGCCCACTAAGAATCGTAATAAAAGCATTTAAAATAAATACCATACACAGTTGAGGAAACGTTGGTTTAAGTACCTGATAGGAAGTGGTCGCTGCATAAGCGAAAACCTTTACTCTCGGGATCCCACAGTTTCATTTTAGCCCGGTCACTAGCGCGTTTTATTACAATGATCCAACGTTTGCGGCGCTCCGGATCTTGGGGAATCCTGTAGATGACTCATTCCTTATGTCGTCCGTGTCTGTTCTGCATCCTGGGGCACAACAGGAATCTACCGTATTTCCTGTCTGATTGAGTTTTCTGACAATAACAAATAGTCCAGCTGCGGGCTTCTGCCTGCCAATATGGCGCCGTTTCGATTTGAACTGTTGCATGCCGGGAGAAGTGACGTCAACTCCCAGAGCTCTATTGGAATGGAACAGACTTGCGTCAAGTGACCGCGGCTTCCACGGCAGTCACGTAACGTCACGTGACACGGGAGATAACGTTATATTTTATACGTATTAGTTTCAATATAAATATATAACGTGCCTTTTACTTTTTGAATTGTGTATATGTTTATTAAATTAAATATATAAGTGAGTTACTACCCGCTAGCCACTGAAGCTGCAACTGCTAAACAACTAACCAACCATAGATAACGTCTTTGGATCTAAAAAAAAACATTTTAAATTAGCTGACTTACTTTTAAACTTGAAAATTGTCCCCGAAGTAGCTGCCGGCTTCTGATCCGCCGTCCATTTGAAAATACTGCGGTGTATTCTGGGTAATTTTTGACCAAGGCTAGGCTACAAGACACCTCCCGTGTATCCTTATTCACCTAGCTAAACGGCTAACAAACGGAGAACACACGCCTCGGTAGAACGTGAACATTGGACCCGATTGGAACACGTCTGTGCGGCACCTGATGACGTATCTCCTAGGCAACCGGGGCGGGGCCAAGACATCAAGGCGAGGTTCCTCTGAGTATTTAGCCTTTTCCACAATCTGTCTCTGGTATATTTGAATTAGTGTCAATTGCACTTTATTTGTTAATATACATTTAAAGTAGTCTAGTTTTTAGTACCTCTTGTCAAGGATGCAGCACAACAAAAACAGAACAAGTGCAGTTCACAAATTCAAAGTTCGCAGAAACACGAGTCAGCACTGCACGGACGCTCGTGTTCCCAACAACACGCTGAAGTTATGACACTGAATTTTTATTCTGTCAAATTGTGTTTCAGATTTTTCTTTAACTTAAAAGACACGAGCAAAAATTCTGCATCAGAAGTGCATCAAAATAATAAGGTGACCTCATGGTGGCCCAAGCCAAAGTCCTGTGGCTTTTATCCAGTCCAGCTACGGTTCCCTGATCACGTGACACTGCTGCATTTGGCTGTGCCGGAACAGTCTCGACTTGGAAAGATATGACTGAGTCTTTCTGGTAGTTTGAGCAGCTTCTTTACTTGACCGAGTTACGATAGCTTTGACTCGGGTCGAGCAAGTCGAGCACGGAGCCCAGCGAAGAAGCCGCTTGGCGGCGGAGACGCTCCCCGTGTGCACTGGTGTGCAGCGATAGTCGCGAGTAAACCGTTCCACGCCGCTGATGCTTCCGGTGTAGAGTAGGATTAAGACGCCCACCAAAAGCAACACTTGACGGTTGAGCCCATGAATGTTAAGCGACAGTGTGACGTAGACCTGTCGGGTTTTTCTAATCCTAGAGTTTCACCGTTTGTTAGCAGCTGATGCAGGAGGAAGGTGTAGGAGACTATTTTCATGTTCAGCCTGCATGAAACACTCAAGCTGTTTATACAAAACAATGCCGTCAATTTGCCCAATCCCATGGCGGCATCAGGGCGCCTTATGTCGTTAATGAGTGGTCAGACGGTGGTAATGTGGCACAATCGTGTCCTTTTGTAAAAGAGTAGGCGATGGCGGCATAAAGGGGGTGTGGGGGCGGTCCCAGCACTGCGATGGACTTCTGTTGATCTTGAACATCACGTGCTTTTAATTACGATTGAAGCTGCGATGGTTAGGTTGTGTAACAAGCTGCTCCTAAAGGCGTCCGTCCCCATCAGTCCCTGTGCGGTCTCTGAAGATCTGAGCTCCAGCTCCAACAGAGCGACGCTCACGGAGCGCCGCGGCGCTCCCGTTTGCCGTCTCTGCTGATTTGTTTAAAAGCAAACTTATTGCCCGTCTTTACTTTCATTTTTAATAAAGTTGCTCGGCATTAACTGCCCATGTCATCATGACACCGCCCTCTGTTGCATCGTGGCGCAACAGCCATTTATAAGACAGACCATTACCGTAATATCACTACCAAGCGAGGCGGAATGAATGCCGCAAATTCGTGCCACGCTATGCCGGCATGGTGTGTGTTGTACAAAAAAGGCTTCAGACGTGTGCAGAGCACGTTTCACAACCCTAACACCCCCCCCATCCCAGGATAATGTTTATATCAAATTCAAATGGAAATGTGCTAAACAAGTGTTCAACATGGTGGTTCGTCGTGTTCATATGTGAAATCGTGGTTTCCCAGATGTGAAGCCTGCTTCCTTTGTCCAGCTTCACATTAGAAACACGTCAGTCATGCATTCCACAGTTTGACACGTCACCTTCACGTGTGTTTTCCTGTTTGCTGAAACCATCTCAACTTCTTTCTTCTGAGCTACAAACTTCAGATGCAAGAAATATTTGAGTAAAACGGATGAACTGTTGTGATTCTCTTATCGTCTCGTGAACGGTTACAGCCGACTGTCAACAGGATGTTTTACCAACAGTCGCCTCCTTCAGGCACTGATCTTTCTATGGATGATTTCTAAAATTGTTGCATTAATGCAACCAGCTGCTAGACCGTTAGGCTGACTTTCCTGACATGGTTGTTGCGTTAGCTTCGTTTCCTATTCTTCCTGTAGAAGAGCCAACAGCTGACCGGAGCCGTTAGCTTCAGAAACTTTGCTGTGTTGTGGAGATCACATGAAATTTGGCATTATTAAACTTTTAAAGACTAATTCCAATTATTTTGAAGCTTTTTTCTTTGTAAAAATGATAATTACCGCTATGTGAAGGGCCTCGGTGTGGAGAATTTGAGTTACTTGAGGAGTGGTGAGCTACCAGCTGGTCTTAGAGCAGCTCGTTGGGGTGGACTGTAACTTTGACACAGAAACAGGAGTAAATATCTGACATCTCCACACCCATGACCTGATTTTAACTCCGGTTATGAACCACTTAAACTAATGGAAACTGTAATTCCAGTGAAATGCTCCTTTTAAAGAACCGCTTTGGTGTTTGCTCTGCAGAACTCCCATGAAATCCACGTACACGGGTGCATTAAGCCGCCTTGCAGACGTCGTGGGGGGCTGACCCTGGTCACACTTTTTCAGCCAAGACTCACTGATCAATTATGGGCTTTCCCAGCCTCCTCACTGCCTGGCATATGGGCCTTAAGGGTGCAAGAGTGGAGGAGAAAGAGGGGTATCATTTCATGTGGAGATCAGGGCCTGCAGGCTGTGAAAGGCTGGATTTAGGGGGGACTGAAAGAGGGAAGGGGCTCCTCGCTTGTACCAGAAAGAAAGGAATGTCCCACAGATCAGGGAAGAGTCTTTCTGGGGGAATATTCATGATGAGGATGAGGAGGCATCATGAATTCATGTGTGTCTGACAAGAGGATCATCTTTTGGCCGTGCAGTTTTGCAGAAAGAGCTGCCGCTCTACAGAGGAACGTGGGTTTTGTGCACTCTGCTGTATTCTCTTGGTTTTGTCAGGCGAGCAGACGGAGACCGCAGGTCGACATAAAGAAGCTAAAACACACACTCTTTCTTCCTCGCAGCCAGCAGCTCACCCAGAAAGGTTTTCTCCAGCTTGTGCTCGGCCGTGTGCGCTTTCACGGTTCTCTTCCTTCTGTCACCAACGCTGGTTTTACGTGGCGGGCGCCTGCTGTCAGGGTTTGGATGCAGAGCGTTTCATCTTCTGTGTTAACGGCAGTTCCAGTCAGAGCGTTCAGGTCCTCTCTGGACCTCCAAAGTTTGCTTCAGTTTTTAGAAAAGTCCCGGACACTCTGCAGGCCTCGGTGTTGATTAATAGTCGGGACACAAGGCCAACCCGATGCTCACTCACGGCGGGCCTCAGTTTAGAGATAGCACAAAGGCGCGCTCATCTGGTAAAAGGTCTGTCACCCACCAGACGGTCACAAAGCCCCTCTCCCCAGTATGGGCTCCCTACCCAGGCCTTCGTGGCGTCACTGCCCCCCCCCCCCCCCCTTCATTTATCAGTCCGTCTCGGCCTGAAAGGGCTCTGTGGTTGGTCAATAAATCCAGTGATTCAGGGGGTGGACAGTTGCAGCCGTGTTAACGTTTGTTCACAGGCTTGTTGGAAGGACGGGCCCCGCCCCGCCGCTCTTTGTCTGCCGTGGTCTCTCGTCAGGTTAGAAGTCAATGGAGGGCCTTGTGCGGAGGTGGCGGGGGCATGGACGGAGACGCCTCTCACATGGAGTTCACACAGGGGGAGGATTGCTTTGGATCACTGCGGCGCTTGTTAGCGTGGGGCCACACAGCATCTCAGGGCTGTTTGGCCCCCTCTCCCTCGAGGGCCCGTTCGATCTCCAGCACTTTAAACAAACGGATGGTCGAGGCTGCAGGCTTGCATCGTGGGTAAGGTGATCTGCACTCGGAGGCCTTGCAGCGACTGCGCTGAAAAGGAGCGCACAAATGTATCTCACCATCTCCTTCTCCTGACCAGACTCACAATAAAATGAGGTCAGGGCTTCATTTGCAGCGATTGTAAATCCCCCGTTTAAGCTGCAGTCAGATCGGGCCGATGCAGGTTGGTGGCCCCTGGTGAGGCCGTACCGTCGCACAGTTACGACCTCGCCTCGGCATCAGCTGAGCCAAAGCATGGGAACAACGGGAGAAAGGGGAAACGCAAAGCCAGGGATAGGGCAGGACACAATCAGCCTGTGACTGGAGAGGGACTTAGAGCCACGACTGAAGCCTAACTGTCATGAGAAGACGGGTGTTGCCATGGCCACCCAGCAAGCATTTGTGCTGGTGAGGCTTGGGGGGTGGTTCAGGGCCCAAGCCGGTGGATCACATGCACTAACCAGGGATTATGTGCATAAGTGATGAGCGCTAAGCCGGCAGGTGAAGAAGAGAGGCCCTGGGACAAGGATCCAGAAGGACAGCTCCCTCTGAGAGGAGCAGGATGATCTGCAGCTTGAATGGGACTCAGCCAGAGGTCCTCCAGAGCTGAAAAGGCATCCCTCAGGCTGCTTTCACTGCACAAGTGGCCATAACATTGGTCTTGTGAGTCATCTTGAGTGGCAAGAATGGGCCAGCTTCAAATTCATATCTGCCAACACAAACACACTTTGGATCTGGACCGAGCCCGGACGAGAACACGAGCCGCACGGCAAGGCACCAGCCGGGCCCCAGACGAGGGTGGCGACTAGAAGACGGGTTATTTTAGCCTTCGTTCGCTGACAAGGAGGTCTTCCATTGGCCCGGATCAACAGGTCTGTAGGTTGCTGTGATGTGGGGAATCAGTCCTGGTAATATCCATGGCCTGACAGGAATGCGTTTGAACTCCGACGGTACAAAGAAATCACATTCCCGTAGTGCACGGAGAGAAAGTGCCCAGTTCACCAACTTAGCCCCGACACCTTTTCAGTCGGCCGGTATCCCTGGACAGATTAACATGTAAATACACGTAGATGCTTCGACAATGCACCAAAATGCATATAATCTACATGCTAACTAGAGCTTTGAAGAGTCTGCACCGCTGAATGTGGTTTAGGCAACACTTTCATGTCTGGGTTTAAAAATTAAATGTGAGGCCTCTTGGAGTTTCTTAAAGCGTTTTTCAGTTTGATGAGGCGAGGATGGGCGTCTCCTTTCAATGGGGGGGGGGGGACCCCGAGTTTAATCAGACTTCAGTCTCAGTGCTTTGCCTCCAAGTTTAACATCTTAATGCTGTTTTTCTTTTCTTGTTTCTAAACGAAGGAGCCCACCACATTCGGTGACAGATGGCAGGCCGCTCTGCTGAAATGCCAGTTGCTATGGTGCCCCATCCCTGCCGTACCAACACATCCCCTCTGGAGCCGGTGTACTGACTTGGAATAAGCTAACTTGAAACTTCTCAGGTTGTTGTTGACAAACGTGAGCCTGGATGAGTCGTCTAATCCCACTTTCCTTTATCCGCTCGTCATTGCCATATAAACAGAGCTGAAAGGACAGAAAAAGCTGAACCTCTGTTTTCAGCCTTCTCTTATCTCACCCGGGGTTTAATCTGATGCCCTCTACCCTTTTTACATCTCTCCCCCATCCCTTCGATTTTATTTTTGTCCCAGATGACACAAAGCCCGGAGTGAATGCGCTGTGAGGTAGGTAAATGTATTCAGTGACATCAGCCGGGACGGCTCCATTCTGCCGGATTCCTGTACCACTTGTTTCCAGCCTTGTCTGGGGGCTGGACACTCTGTTGGACCTATTGTCCAATGTGTATTCCTCACAGGCCCACAATTAATGGACGCCTTGTCTAAGGCTCCTGGAGCAGAAACTGCTGTCGGGGAGGGGGGACAAAAGCTGAGTGGGGGGTGTTGCTAAGGGAACCCCCACCCTTGCCCACCCCCCAGTACGTCTTTATGAAGGAATTAAAATGGGAGAAGGAGAGACTGTCCCTCCCGTCGTCATTCCAGCAGCTGAAAGCTGGATGCTGCTGTAGTTGGTGATAGGGATGCTCATTTCACTGCCCAGGGGAAGGGGGGGCACACCAGGTGGTGATGGAGGCTGCTGCCACCTGCCCTCCAAGGAACTTCCTCCCAGGAACTCGTCTGTGCTTATTCAGGTAAATTAAAGGAAGGCTTGGAGCTCCAGGAAGATATTCCAGCGGGAGTTTTAAACTACAGCCATCATGTAAAGAAGTGAATGAGTCACTAGTGTCAGGCCTTGGCTTCCCATCCCAAAGTTCCCACACCGATACACGTCAGGATTGTTTTACAAATCTCACGTCCTGATCGCCACCTGCATCATAAAGGGCTGATTGTGGCCGAGCAGCCAGCCCACCGAACAGAGCTGATGGGACATGATTTAGTAGGCCTGTGGCTGCTGCCTGCAGAGCGCCAGGCTCACTGATGCAAAGTGGTCTGAGAGGAGAATGTGGGAAACGGTCAGCGTTAAGCTGAACAACACTTACCAAGTCAGGAGTTTTATCATGACGTAATCCTATAAAAGCTGTTGGGAACATGATCTCTGATGGTTGTTGTAATGCAAAAGTTCAGAAAAACGTGTCGTCAGCATTTATATCCCTAATACACGGACCTAGTTTTGACTTTAAAAGTGCACAACTGACATCTTTACGGTAAGGATGCACAGCCCACAGCGGTAGCTGCAGCTGCAATTTTGTTCTTGATGACTAAATGATTAATAAATGTGGAGTTTAAACTTTCAAAAATAAGTTCTAATTGGATTTACATCTTAACATTGTTTGTATTTAATCTTCATTTGCAGCCAGGAGCGTTTGATTCCACCATCGACATCTATACTGGGCAATTCGTGTCCATAGGCTCCAATTATAAGTTTTTGTGCCAAAAAGGGAGGTGGCCACCACCGCCATTTTGACTGTGTTACAGGTTCTGTCAAGCCCAGACAATTCCATAAAAGGGAAAAGAGGTGGAGCTGAGGGTGGGGCTGTAAGGCTGGGATCAAATGATGACACCCGTCAAACTGAAGCGATGTAGCTAGAAGCTAACCCAAAGCGAACGCAGAGGTGGGAGCTAAGCTAACAGAAGAAGCTACCTAGCTACAACCGGAATTAACTGTGCACAACACCAGAGCTTCTGAGTCAGAGATGCGCCGGGCTGATCGGTGGGGAGAACCGGGTGGAACACAGAGGTCTCCGAGACCTCCACAAGCGGCAGCCAAATTATGGGAGCTTGGATTCCACTGATGTTGCTGCTGATTTCAGCATTATTAATAAGTATAACTATATATCAGCTTTAGTCTGGGATGGACCAAGCCCCCATAATTCGGGTCTGAAAATGAAGCCAACGCGGAAATGAAATAAATTGCAGTTCCACCCTCATCCACTAGGGGCTGGTGTCAGAAGCGAGCAAATCCTAATTGACTCCCATGTTAAAAATACCAATTTCACAGCAGAAATAAACATGTTTACAGCCTGGTACCAAAACATGTTTTTGGTTTAAATGATCTAGTTTACACTCATGACAACTCTGAGGGGGGTGAATTTTTTCTCACTCTTCTGTTTAAGTGTATTAAAAGCCTAAAATTCTGTATAATTAATGAGCATCAGACCCACGTGACCGCAGAGCTAGCTCCGTGGAAAGGCCTCAGTAGAGCCTCGGCCTGGCCTGGAAGCTGTTCCGCCATTTTCAGTCTCTCACCTTAGAGCATTAGTTGTAGTGTTTGTGCGTTCTTTTTGGATATTTTTTGTGCAATTGTTGGACAAAATGACTTGCTGTGGCATTAATTGCACTAATAGAGCGTCCAAGGAGTCTCCACTTCATTTTTTTTTTTTTGGTAAGTAAAATTATATTTATGTATTTTAGGTCACTGCTGAGCTGAGCTTAGATTTTAACATGTACTGTTTAACCATGAAATGTAAATGTAATAGGGTAAAACCCAGTGCATTTAACATAATGCTGCACTTTAGAAAATGGGCTGAAATATAACATGTTGGTGGAGCTGAGTTCCCACTATCGGCTTGTGGAGCTCTCGGAAGACCGATGTTTTCCACCCGTTCTCCCCTCCCCGCAGCTCGGCGCATCTCTGTCTGCTGTGCGGGCTGCCGGCTTGTGGAGCTCTGGGATGGAAACCTTTCCACCCGGTTCTCCCCAGCGGCAGCTCTGCGCATCTCAGATCGCAGCGGCGCTTGTCTGCTGTACGGCTGCCGGCTTGTGGAGGTCTCGGAGACCTCTGTGTTCCACCCGGTTTTACCCAGCGGTCAGCCCGGCGTATCTCTGACTCAGAAGCTCTGGTGTTGTGCACAGTTAACTCCGGTTGTAGCTAGGTTGCTACCTCCATTAACTTAGCTCCCACCTCCGTGTTAGCTTTAGGTTAGCATCAGGTTAGCTTGTGGCTAGTTCGACCGGTGTCGGTACAGGATCTGCTCGGGTGCAAGATCGGCTCGGGGTCCGTCGACTGCCGATGACGTCTAAGTAGTTGATTGGCTGAACATGAACCTTACGGAATTACGTAATCACGTTACGTTGGTCCAGGCAAATCTTTCTATTGGAAAGATGGACAACTTTTACAAAGAAATCCATCATTACCTCTTTGAAAATACACTTTTAGCATAGAGCTGCATGTATATTAGGGCTGAACGATTAACTGCATGTGCAATTAAATTGCGATGTGACAAAAGGAGATTTTCTAATCTCAAAGGCTGCAATTTGGCAGCGAGTGGTTAGCGCAATGCTAATATACATGGAAAAACCCATAGGAATGCTAATGCTAATATCGCCGATTACATTATTACAAATTATGAATTAGAAACGTGCCAAATGATTACATTTGGAGTCTAATAGAAAGTAAAAATACCATCAATCAAATAAGTACTGTCAGATATTTTAGTAAAGCCAGGAGATTTTCTAATCTCAAAGGCTGCAATTTGGCAGCGAGTGGTTAGCGCTATGCTAATATACATGTAAAAACCCATAGGAATGCTAATGCTAATATCGCCGATTACATTATTGCAAATAATGAATTAGAAACGTGCCAAATGATTACATTTGGAGTCTAATAGAAAGTAAAAATACCATCAATCAAATAAGTACAGACAGGTATTTTAGTAAAGCCAGAAAACTTTTAACTCCAGAGTTTTGGCTAGCAGCTATGAGCGTAACTGAACTACGCATGGACAAGACGTCAAAAACTCTAAACACAAAATACTTCAATAAACGGGACACACTTCTTTCCTGCAAATACAATTTCACAGGTGTTGCTAATACCTATGATCCTTCAAGGGATGTGCTCAAAGAGGACTTCAACATTATGAATAAAATATAGTGCTTTATTTTACAAATACCATTATAAACACAAACTTACGTCTTAAGAAACATTATTTTAATAACGAAACTGCTAAATTCTTTCCAGCAGTATAGGTGTGTAGTGTATTTTGTCCGAGTGGGTTTGCCGTACTTTGACGTCATCGGCAGTCGAAGGACCCCGAGCCGATCTTGCACCCGAGCAGATCCTGTACCGACACCGGGTGTCGTCAGTTGATCCCAGCCTTACAGCCCCACCCTCAGCTCCTCCTGCACAAGCTTATGGACCTGCTGTTCGACTCGGTGGTGGTGGATCCTCTCCCATATCAGGAGTACTCAGACAAAATTCCTGTTCCAGAACCTCTCTGTGCCCAGTTCCAAAGACCAGACAAACGGGATGCTGGGAGCAGGCACAGGTCCAGGTTTTAAAGTGCACGTAAGGTGAGCTACACAACAAGAAATGGTAATTATTAGTTAGTATTCTACTCTGTGTGGTTTTTCCTTCTCTCCTGCTCAGCCAGGCTGCACTCCTCTAACAGAAGGTGCATCCTCACACCTGTGACCATCATCTCATCTGGCAGGAGAACAAAAACAGCTGGTGGCCAGTCACTCATCTGTATTTTGTTGTTTTTCAATAAAGAATGACAAATTATTTAAGTTTATGGTTTTTTTTAGCACACAAATATCTATCTGTAAAAAGTATCTACAAAGCTAATATTTACATAACAAGTATGATTTGGTTTTGCAATACGGCACTCTGTTTATTTTAGTAAGATTTTTAAACCAAGTAAAGTTAGTAAAGAACACATTTCTATTGGCTGCTAAGAAACTGTTGGACTTAAAACAGGCCTGCTGTAGAAACAACTTGGCATAAATGATTCTTCCTGTTTTGTCTTAACCAAAGAAATTCCAGTAATTGAGCAAAAACATTTATTTTTTTACGTCACATTTTATAAAATAACAGGACACAAAGAGTCGGGACATTTAAAAAATACTTAAAATAATAAAAGGGGCCCCGAGAGCTGCAGAGTGAGTGGAACATTGGGTTGTGAAGGAAGAACAGTTCTCAACAGTGTGATATGAGGGTGTAGAAGGTGAAGCCGGTGCAGGTCCTCCTTCATGTTCACCAGATGTCACAGAGTGGAAATGTTGTTCTGTTATGTTTTATATTGCATGTTTTTTTTGCTTGATGTGGTGTTTTTAGGTTGATTTTTAACTGTTCGGGTGTTTTAAAAGATTGCTGCAACGTGCAGCCCATTCTGTGTTAATCCTCCCTAATTGCCCACACCTGAGAGCGGAGTGTGGATTGGCAGAGAATAAACTGTGGCAGAGCAGAGGGTGAAGAAGCAGTGAGGCGAGCGGATGTGGAGACGGGGGGACGGTGAGGGGAAAGGAAAAAGACTCGCCGGAGCCAGACGGACGCCGCAAGCCCCGCAAGCAGGGGAGGAGATCCACCAGGCACGGACAACAGCATCAGCGGCAGGAGAAGCAGCAGCCCTCCACACCTGTGTGGCGCGCACCCAACCGTAGCAGCGGCGGAGAAAGAGATCCGCGGCCGGAGGGCCAGGCACGGAGCGCAACACGGCAGGCGGGCAGAGTTACTCTGCCCCTGCGAGTAAGTATTTGAGCAGTGCCTGGCAGTGGTTGGAGTTGCTGTGGGGCCTTTGACTGCCGGAGGTTTTTGTGTGCCACAGGGACCGAGGAGGATTGAATCCACCGGCTGTCCAGCCTGTGGATCCCTGCGGACGACGTGCACCGCAGGAGGGCGGGGTCGTAGAGGGTTCACCTGGCGAGTGCATGCGGGGGCGGACTGGACTGCCTTGTCCTTTGGGCATCATTATCTGAGCTTTTAGAATAAATTCCCTTTTTTTAAAAATTGCTTCTGTGGTTGCACTGCTTGCCTTGGTTTTAGAATCTATTTTAATCTGTTAATAATAGTGGCACAAGCCATCCATACCACCTGATACGTGTCACACAGATTCACACTGCAGATCAGGAGCTGCTCTTCCATGCATGGAGTTGAAAAAGAAGGGGAGAAGGTCTTTCCACCTCAGTCCGCCCCAACCGAACCAGGAGACACGGACGTCAGGGAGGCCAAGGTTGCCTGAGGGTCTCTGCAGCTCTCTGGGCACCACGGCTCACGCAGCTGTCACCGATGATCCAAACGGCTATGGAGCCTAGCTGTTTAAAGTACAAAACCATTCATGAAGTGGTCGAGGCAGGTACTTGGTACTTACACTTGCTGCGTTGTGTAGCTGATGGAGACACACAGGTTGCCATGGTGACCTTTTAACAGATCTCAGAAAAAAATGTAATAAAAGAATGAAACTTAAAAACTCCCAGACCTCATTTCATGATTGCTAATCAGCTATGGCTGATTAATGTTTGGATCACAGTGAGTTACACTGATTCTAATATATTTTTATTTCTATTACACATACATACTTTTTAACTGTTATTTTCACATGACTGTTATCAGGCTCTCTTGTTCTGGTTCTGATGATAATAATTCTGTTTCTTCCAGTAAGTTATCTTGTGCTTACTTCATCTGTATGATGTCTCTTTACTTTTGGTGAATTGTACTGAGTCCAGAATAAAGGCTAGTTGGCTGTACAAGATACAAACAAGTATTACGTTTTGGAAATATATGAAATGTATTTAGCCTGCTAATTTATCTCAAATACTAATAACTACCGTATTTTCCGGACTATAAATCACATTTTTTTTCATAGTCTGGCCGGTCCTGCTACTCCGGAGCAACTTATATAACAAAATGTGCAGGCTACACCGCGCTGCTGCGCCCACGTTGTTTATTCTGTTAACTGTTACCGGTGCTTGGCTTTCAAATGGTTTTGTTACTTTTTGCAAGTTTAGAAAAGCAGCAGATGAGACAGCATGTCTGATAATTTAGTTTTTCATCTGATAATATTAGAACATGTCAGTGATGTCTGAGGGGCTTTTATAAACACTGTATAACTAACACTCCTGGAGAGGGTATGGATTACACAGAGGCCTCTGGGGAACCCAGTTGAGGGGGGGGGGTCATTTTGCCTTGGCCCCCAAAATGTCTTGACACGGCCCTGGGTGTGTGACTGAGTTTTGAAGGTGATCTGAATTGTATCAGATGTATAATTATTACATGTGTAGAACTTATTGTTTTTTACTGGTAAAAACGTGTAGTGGAGATAAATCTGCCTACGTTTTACTTTTCAACACTTTTTGTTTTCTTGTTTTTATTTAACTATTTCCTGTCCTGTCTGTCTCTCATCTTCCTGCATCTCCTCTAAACTCTCCAGAAAATCTGTTGCCTGGATTCTTACTTTTTCACCTCATCAGTTACTTCTGAGCAGATCAAAGGGATCTCGTCGTGACCGCAAAGCGGAGAGCGCGTCCAATCACCACGCCCTCAGAATCCGGCAACTCCCGTCTTCTGCCTTGTCCGGTGCGTCGTCCATCAACGTCACAGCTGAGGCAACATCAGAAATATGACAGTTGGGTTATGGATTCACTGGTTCTAATAACTAATACTAGTAAATTCTACATGTGACTCTTCAGTAAATAAATGTCTGACAAAGGGACTTGTTAACAACGGTCGTGATCTGAAAAATCAGAATAATTAAAATAACAGTATAATTTACATTTTCAGAAGGTATACAGTTTATCGGGCTTATAAACAAATGCACATTGAAAACACTTCAGTTCTATTTTATTAACCTAAATATCCCGCTTTTAATAGTTTACACCCACTTTATGCTCACGAGGAAGTTATGAGATCTAATAAAAATGCTAAATTAACTTTGTTTATTCTAATAATCTACATAGTAATGTGCGCATGTCATTCGGTTGCTTAAAGTAAAAAAAAAAATCCATGAAACAATCTGAGGTTAACACGTGATTCCTTAAAGCTTATAAAGCAAATGGAGTCACGTGTACGACGGTCTCACAAACGCTGAAGCACGTGACGCTTGCTGACTGCGTCTGCGTGCTCCTCTCCACCCAGTAGCGGTTTTAGGCACGGGCAGACAGGGCAGTTGCCCGGGGCGGCATTTTTTCATGACACAAAAGGGGCGCACAAGCGCGGAGTAAAAAAAAAAAAAGGAAATCTGCGCCGCACCGAGGTTTTCTATTATCTGTCATATGACAGTGTCTGGATTGGAAACAGCAAGTTGGCGCCCCCTGCAGCTGCAGGCGCTCCTGCTGACTGAGAACGTTCACGTGCTCCGTGTGTCTATGAAGAACAGGAAGGGGAGGGGTGCGGCGGGGGAATTCACCTCTGCGTCTTTCCCAAATGAAATGAGCGTGCAGGGGCTGAATCAACTGTATTAACATGGCTAAAGTCAATCACATCTTGATGTTCTTCCATATTTCATTCATAATATCATAAACACAGGCCTATCATTCTTTCAGGTTTCTCTGAATTGTGTGAAATGGCCGAATAAAAAAAGGAAAAACAAAACGATTTTGTGGTCACCCCCCATCAAGGTCAAATAGTTTAGTCCTGACTAAAGGAAACTTACTGAGTCAGGAGGCAAACTGAAGAGATGAACATAAAAAGGCTAAAACCACCAGGTGCCCGATTCAGGGGGAAAAAAAGAAAAAAGAGGAGAAAGATAAAGGTATGTAGCTCTCATGATGCATGTTTTCAATTTTTTGAACCAGTTAACTGGGATTTTAACGGTTAAATGCAGTCAACTAATTGCTAACAGAGCTAATAGGGCTGAAATATTGAAACGAATATTCAAATGGTTTGAAAAAAGTCCTTGAATCGTTTTTTACTGATTCAAACTAGGATTTGTTAAATGCTCACTGCAGCCTGCGGCCTGCCTGAACAACAACACACACAAGTTGATCATGTTCACATAATAATAAATAAAACAACTGTACAAGCAGAAGAAAACACCCCAGTCACCACTAACTGTTTATTTATTGCAGATGGCTGCACTGATTATTTTTTACCTGGTTTGTTCTGTAAAAGTTGACATTTTTGGTAGTCTACAGTTTTTTTTATGTCAGTTTAAATTACAATTTCAGAGGCAATTCTAAAATATTATGGATCATGAGATCTATTGGAGATCTACCCCAACTTTTGGACTGCTCTGCCAGTCACTGTGGCTCAAGCTGAGAGGAGCTTTTCAAAACTTGATCAAGTCATACCTGAGGTCACCTATGTTTCAGGGGCGGCTCACTAACCTGGCTCTGATTAGTATCAATCACTCAGTAGGGAAGCAGATTTCATATGATGACATTATTGATGACTTTGCATCAAGGTTAGGTTTTGATTTTAGTTTGTGTTTTCTATTCTAAGTGCAATGCTGTAGTGATTATCTTTAGTTTGTTACGTGTGAAATATTTTTGCTATTTAGAATATTTATTATCTATTATGTTCATATATTCTTAATATTTAGTTATTGTTTGTTTTTGTATATTTGATTCTATATATTTTGATACAGTTTATAATGTATAGTGCTTTACATTCTGACAACTTCATAGTCGTCGTCGTCTTCCTCCGCTTATCCGGGTCCGGGTCGCGGGGGCAGCATCCCAACTAGGGAGCTCCAGGCCGTCCTCTCCCCGGCCTTGTCCACCAGCTCCTCCGGCAGGACCCCAAGGCGTTCCCGGACCAGATTGGAGATGTAACCTCTCCAACGTGACCTGGGTCGACCCGGGGGCCTTCTGCCGGCAGGACATGCCCGAAACACCTCCCCGGGGAGGCGTCCAGGAGGCATCCTGACCAGATGCCCAAACCACCTCAACTGGCTCCTTTCGATCCGGAGGAGCAGCGGTTCTACTCCGAGTCCCTCCCGAATGTCCGAGCTCCTCACCCTATCTCTAAGGCTGAGCCCGGCCACCCTACGGAGGAAACTCATTTCGGCCGCTTGTATCCGCGATCTCGTTCTTTCGGTCATTACCCAAAGCTCATGACCATAGGTGAGGATTGGGACGTAGATCGACCGGTAAATCGAGAGCCTGGCTTTCTGGCTCAGCTCCCTCTTCCCCACGACAGATCGGCTCAGCGTCCGCATCACTGCAGACGCCGAACCAATCCGCCTGTCGATCTCCCGATCCCTCCTACCCTCACTCGTGAACAAGACCCCGAGATACTTAAACTCCTCCACTTGAGGTAGGACCTCTCCCCCGACCCGGAGGTGGCAAGCCACCCTTTTCCGGTCGAGAACCATGGTCTCAGATTTGGAGGTGCTGATCCTCATCCCAGCCGCTTCACATTCGGCCGCGAACCTACCCAGCAAGAGCTGAAGGTCAGAGCTGGATGAAGCTAGGAGGACCACATCATCCGCAAAAAGCAGAGACGAGATTCTCCTGCCACCAAACTCGACACACTCCACACCACGGCTGCGTCTAGAAATTCTGTCCATAAAAGTGATGAACAGAACCGGTGACAAAGGGCAGCCCTGGCGGAGTCCAACCCTCACTGGGAATAGGTCCGACTTACTACCGGCTATGCGGACCAAACTCACGCTCCTCTGGTAAAGGGACTGAATGGCCCTTAACAGATAGCCACCCACCCCATACTCCTGGAGCGTCCCCCACAGGGTGCCCCTGGGGACACGGTCATAAGCCTTCTCCAAATCCACAAAGCACATGTGGATTGGTTGGGCAAACTCCCATGCCCCATCCATCACCCTTGCAAGGGTATAGAGCTGGTCCACAGTTCCACGGCCAGGACGAAAACCACATTGCTCCTCCTCTATCTGAGATTCAACTATCGATCGGACCCTCCTCTCCAGTACCTTGGAGTAGACCTTTCCAGGGAGGCTGAGGAGTGTGATCCCCCTATAGTTGGAACACACCCTCAGGTCACCCTTCTTAAAGATGGGGACCACCACCCCGGTCTGCCACTCCCTAGGAACTGCCCCCGATAACCACGCAATGTTGTAGAGACGTGTCAACCATGACAGCCCTACAACATCCATAGCCTTAAGATACCCAGGACGAACCTCATCCGCCCCCGGGGCTCCGCCGCTGTGTAGTTGTTTGACTACCTCAGCAACTTCTGCCCCCGAGATCGGACAGTCCATCCCCAGGCCTCCCAGCTCTGGTTCCTCCTCGGAATGCGCATTGGTGGGATTGAGGAGCTCCTCAAAGTATTCCTTCCACCGTCCGACTATAGCCTCAGTTGACGTCAGCAGCTCCCCATCCCCACTGTAAACAGTGTGAGCGAGTTGCTGCCTTCCTCTCCTGAGGCGCCGGACAGTTTGCCAGAACCTCTTTGGAGCCGATCGATAGTCTTTCTCCATGGCCTCACCAAACTCCTCCCACGCCCGAGATTTTGCCTCGGCAACTGCCACTGCTGCACCCCGCTTGGCTATCCGGTACCTGTCTGCTGCCTCCGGAGACCCACAGACCAGCCACGCCCTGTAGGCCTCCTTCTTCAGCCTGACGGCTCCCCGAACCTCTGGTGTCCACCAGCGGGTACGGGGGTTGCCACCACGACTGGCACCGGCCACCTTACGACCACAGCTAGCAACAGCCGCCTCGACAATCGCAGAGTGGAACAAGGCCCACTCGGACTCAATGTCCCCCACTGCTCTCGGGACGTGGTCAAAGCTCTGCCGGAGGTGGGAGTTGAAGACCGTCTTGACAGGTTCTTCTGCCAGGCGTTCCCAGCAGACCCTCACTATGCGTTTGGGTCTGCCAGGTCTACGCGGCATGTTCCCTTGCCATCTGATCCAACTCACCACCAGGTGGTGATCAGTTGACAGCTCCGCCCCTCTCTTCACTCGGGTGTCCAAAACATACGGCCGCAGGTCAGATGATACGACTACAAAATCTATCATCGACCTGTGACCTAGGCTGCCCTGGTACCAAGTGTACCGGTGGGCATCCTTATGTTCGAACATGGTGTTCGTTATGGCCAAACTGCGGCTTGCACAGATGTCCAATAACAAAACACCGCTCGAGTTCAGATTAGGTGGGCCGTTCCTCCCAATCACACCCCTCCAGGTCAAGCTGTCATTGCCCACGTGAGCATTGAAGTCCCCCAGCAGGACAATGGAGTCCCCTGATGGAGCACTATCTAGCACTCGTCCCAGGGACTCCAAAAAGGGTGGGTACTCTGAACTGATATTTGGCCCATAAGCACAAACAACAGTCAGGACCCGTTCCCCGACCCGAAGGCGCAAGGAAGCTACCCTCTTGTCCCCCGGGGTAAACCCCAACACACAGGCAGAGAGTCTCGGGGCTAACAAAAAGCCAACCCCAGCCCTCCGCCTCTCACCCGGAGCAACTCCAGCAAAGTAGAGTGTCCAACCCCTCTCCAGGTCTCGGGTTCCAGAGCCAATGCAATGTGTCGAGGTGAGTCCGACTATATCTAGCCGGTACCGCTCAACCTCTGCCACAAGCTCCGGCTCCTTCCCCGCCAGCGAGGTGACTACTCCTCCTTGAACCGTCACCTTATCGTGGTGGAGGAGTTTGAGTGCCCTAATGATCCTAGGAGCTATGTTGTCTGGGGCACTTAGTGCCCCTGGTAGGGTCTCCCATGACAAATTGGTCTTAGGTGAAGGGTGAGACAAAGAACGGTTCGAAGGATCTTTCATGGCGGTTAAAACGAAGAGTCGGAGTACCCGGCCCGGAGGGTTACCGGGGTCCAACCCTGGAGCCAGGCCTGGGGTTGGGGCCCGTGAGCGAGCGCCTGGTGGCCGGGCTTTCGCTCAAAGGGGGCCTCGCCCGGGGAGTAATTCGATGTAGAACCGCCACTGTCTCCACCCTTTGATCCTCTCCACCCTTTGATCACGTCCCTTTGTGACGTCATCGTGCCAGCCTATAAATAGCGCGCTAGAACCCCTTTTATCAGTCAGTCGAGCAGAGCTTCCAGGAAGGATGCGTGGATTCGGTAACCTCCTAACGACCCGTACAGCCATTTTTGCTGTTACTGGGTTGGTAGCAGGTGTTCTAATTACTAAAGCGGTTAGAAACGCTTATGGATATTTTCATAGAGACGCAGAAAAAGAGGATTTAACCTCTACAGAACAATCAGAGTCTGATTTTAATAGCCCAGGACCCGAAATGTCAACTGGTCTACTCAGAGATGTCAAACCATCAATTACAGAGGATGAAGGGATGAATTCTGTCTCTCTGAAAGCAAATGTTGAATATTCTTACAGAGAAATAAAAGATGTTTCATCCACTTTGGGAAAACCGGAGTCTGAATTTAATAGCCCTGAACTCAAAGAACCAACTTGTCTTTACAGAGACGTCGAACCATCGATTACAGATAACGAAGGGATGGATTCTCTCTCTCTGAAAGCGAATGTTGAGTATCCTTACGGGGAAACTAAAGACGGTTCATCCACTTTAGAGAAACCAGAATATGAAAGCAACGGTGGTTTTGGACTGGAATTAGAAACTGGTCTACTCAGAGATGTCGAACCATCGGTTTTCCATGAAGAGAAGGATTCTGGCCACCAGACAAGCGTCTCTGTGGCCCATGAAGACACAGAACCACGGACTGAAAAACCATTTTCTGATTTTACGTCAGATCAAGTAACTACGTCAGACTTGGATGTGTTTGAATTTAGAGAATCTGGCTCGAAGTCTCCCAGCGAAGACTTGACTGGAAATGAGGAAAAGTTTGTGGTTTTCAGAGAAAAACAGTTAGCCGCAGTTTTAGAGACGGCGTCCGGAGACCAGGCAGCAGAAATACCGATCCCTGCTCAGGACTTTTCTGAACAACGCTTTGACGACTTGTCTGCAACGTCTGGTGAAGATGACGGATATTCCTTTAGTCCAGAAGCTGTTTTTCTCCACTCTTCTTTTGAAGATGTGTCGGCTTCTCGGGACGACGGCGTTACGTCAGGAAGCTGTTTAGCATCAGAAGAGACGAGTTATTCCTCGTCTGTAAAGTCCGCTGAAGGTAATCTGTCGGTATTTCATTCAGAAGACGACCTCTCCTGGGATAAACCAGATACAGATGCTTTAAAGCAAGATTTTGGAGAAATTCAGTCAGAAGATTTGTCTTCAGGGATGGGTTTATGTGAGGGCGACTGTTCTGTAACTACCGAGGAGCTTTTCGATGAGAACGATGAAAACTCGCTCTCTTTAGGTCAAAAGCAGGAAACGTCGCCCAGTTTTACAGAATTAGAGGCTTTTATGGAAGGAGAAGCGAAAACATCTCCGGTTTCAGCAGAAGATTGCGATTACTTGTCTGACGGCTCTGAAATGCCTCATGATGCAGGTGAGACCTGGTCTGAGCCAGAAAGCGACTCGTTGCCTTACGATGACAGCGACTTGCCTTACATGGACGAAGGGATGGGTTGCAAACTCGGGTTAGAAACAGATGTGAGGGAGCTAAATTGTGAAAATGGAGCTCCTCTCAGTGGTTCTTATCCTGATACCGAATGGGGGGAGGACGTTGGTCTGTCTCGGACTACGATTATTTGGGAGAATCAGGATGACGATCAGATTGGTCTTTCCACAATTATAGAGGAGAACTTTGAGGAAAGAGATGAAATATCAGTTTCTTTAGAAGAAAATGAGGAAATGTCTCCTACTGATGAAGGTTTAGAGGACGTAGACGACGAAACGTCCGTTTTTTCAGAAGGAGAACTGAGTGAGGGCGACACATCTTCAGATTCAGAGGAAAACGATGATTTGCTCTCCGACAGCTTTGAAAGTTATGATGAAGACGAAACTAGTTGCTCCGAACAAGAAGACAAAGATTCGTTGCCTGAAGACGAAAGTCACGCTGAATACTCGACGTCTGCGAGCCCTGCGGCTGAAACGTTCGTTTCAGAGCAGAAACCAGATGAAGGTAATTCTTCTCCTAGCTGGTCGCCCGACTCTTGTCTCTCTGATGGTGAGGATGAAACACAGGATGCTTTAAATGATGATGAAGAGGAAACATCTTTGGTTAAGGAGGACAGATTTAATAACAAGCCTGATGATTCTGATGCAGGTGAGACAATTAGCTCCGTTTTAGAGGTCCATGTGGATTTATCGCCTGAAGACACGAGTGGCCTTACAAGTGGGCAGGCTGTGATAAAGAGGTTCAATGAGTTAGATGAATTTTTGTTGGCGTTTGGTCTACAGGATCTGGTCTGTGACAACGGGGCTTCTGCTAGCTCGCCCTCCAGCTCAGGAAAGGAACTGGATGAGGATGATGTAGACATAAATTGGTCAGATATTATAGAAGAAGTAGCCAATGAGTTAGGGTTAGATACAAATGAAGTTCAAGTGTTGTGGGATGTTGCAGGAAAATTTAAAACATCTCAGAGGAGAGAAGAAAGCATCGTTGAAAACGTAAGTTCAGGTGAGGATGAAGATGAAAGATCTTTAAGCTCAGATGAGGAACTGAGTGAGGAAGATGGACTTGCAAGTGGGCAGGCTGAGGTAAAGAGGCTAAATGAATTTGATGAACTTTTGTTGGAGCTTGGTCTACAGGATCTGGTCTGTGACAACGGGGCTTCTGCTAGCTCGCCCTCCAGCTCAGGAAAGGAACTGGATGAGGTTGATGTAGACATAAATTGGTCAGATATTATAGAAGAAGTAGCTAATGGGTTAGGATTAGATGCAAATGCGGTTAAAAGGTTGTGGGATTGTGTGAACAAATGTAAAACATCTCAGAGAAGAGAAGAAAGCATCGTTGAAAACGTGAGTTCAGGTGAGGATGAAGACGGAAGATCTTCATATGAGAAGACAAGTGTGAATGAAGCTCTTCCAAGCACGTCCTCCGGGATCTCGTACGAGCCAACCCCGCATCGTCAGAGGGAAAATAATGGATGTAAGGTTAAAGAAAAACCATCAGTGAGTGCAGGAAAGAGTTCAGGAGCAAATAAAAGTGGAACCTCCATCACAGGAGCCAAAGCTCGGAGGTCTCTGGTTTCTGGCAGAGAGACTGAACCAGAGTCCTCGCAGGTAAGCCAGTCTAAAGCATCAGTCACACCTGGAAAACACCTGAAGGGACTGAAGGAGAGGTGGGGTATGTTTAAGAAGAAAATTAATTTTTTTTAACTTAGGAAGTCAAGAAAATAAAATCTCTAAAAAAAATAGTAGATGCACACATGTTCTATAGGTGCTTTTTTAGGTTTAGGCTCACTTGGGTGTGCGGTGTGCAGAAAGGATTACTGGAGGTGAGCTGCCCTCCCTCCAGGACATCTACAGGAAGCGGTGCCTGAGGAAAGCGGGGAGGATCATCAAGGACTCAAGTCACCCCAGCCATAAACTGTTCAGACTACTTCCATCAGGAAGGAGGTTCTGCAGCATCCGGTCCAGAACCAGCAGACAGCTTTTTCCATCAGGCCATCAGACTGCTGAACACGGCGCAGACACCTCACCCTCACTACTGAAACTCCAACATTACACACTCCATACTGTACATTAATGCCTCTGCTCTGCACATACCAGCCTCTGTGTATTTTATATCTCTCATCTTATTGTTTACTTTATTCATTTGTAAAACATGTATATACACACTATACACACACTCACACGTAGAAAAAATACTAGCACACACATTTAGTAATGTATATACCTTACATACTATACATATTATTACTTAGATTAGCCATTTTTATATTTTACTTGTTTTTACGTTACTGTATTTTTGCACAACTGTTGCTGTGAAGCTCGCACACAAGAATTTCACTCGCATGTACTGTACCAGTGTACCTGCACATGTGACGTGACAATAAAAGTGATTTGATTTGATTTGACTTGGTGACTCAGAACCGAGAAGCTGTTTAGATTTCACTAGCAAGTAGAAAAAATAGAAGCAAGAACAGCAACATTTTTATAAAACTTACGTATTTTCTATCAAATAAAATAACAAAAACATTTATATAAATCCTATGTATTTTCTATCAAATAAAATAACATAAAATAACAAAAACATTTATATAAATCCTATGTATTTTCTATCAAATAAAATTAAAATTAAAAAAACTATTTATAAAAAACACAAATAAACCCAATTAAATAACACACCAAAAAAAATAAATAAAACATCCCTCCCGCAGAATCGCCACCTTATCGTGGTGGGAGGGTTTGAGGACCTCCACGTTCCTGGAAGCTGTGTTGTCTGGGCCATCAGTCCCTGTTAGGGTCTCCATGGCAGCATGGTCTCAGGTAGGCGGTCGGACTAAGAGCGATTCAAACACCTAAAGAGGAAAACTCCTCTATATGGATGACAAGAGCGAGCTCTTCCATGTAGAGAAGGTGCTGTCCACGGCCAGCCGTGTTGATTATTTGATAGACGGGGATCTGACCTCTGCAGGACAGCAGTGGGGACACGGCGTCTCCTTGGTATTTGATGGAGACTTGTGCGCTCTTCACTTAGACACTGAGGGCTGTGGGGGGAAGAGGGGTGGTGTGGCGGCATCAGCTGGCTCCAGGAGTATGGGGTGAGTGGCTTTCTGTTAACGGCCATTCAGTCCCTTTACCACAGGAGCGTGAGTTTGGTCCGCACAGCCGGTAGTAAGTCGGACCTGTTCCCGGTGAGGGTTGGACTCTGCCAGCAGGGCCAGATTAACACTTTGCTGTACCCTGGGCAACAATATTCGAGGGCCCCATCATCACGACCCAAGGATCACCATAATAAGGTCACATACAGAATATATTACTGTAATATGCAGTAAATATACTCAATACTTAAATGCCTGACATCACGTAACCCGCTCAGGGTAACCTTTGACCCACCTCGTGTGGACTGACCAATGAGGAGAGGGTCTTAACTTGAGGCCCTCTCTTCATTGGTCAGTCTGCATGAGACTGACTCTCAAATGACGTTCAGTCATAGGCAGCGAAGCGTCTCTGTGAAGCGCAAAAGCCCGGGTGGACAGTTTGTTTAATGTAGGGTGACCATATTTCCATTTCCAAACAAGAGGACAGGGGATCTGTGCCTATGACGTCACACTATGGCAACGCCACACAAACCATGTTGGGACCCATTTTTTGTAAGAACTAAATTAATATCAGATTCTGCCAATAAAAGGGCTCTAAAACAATTCATATGTAAATATTTAGCATATTTATTGCAAAATCTCCTTTTTCTGCTTTAGTGCTGCAACAAGGTTTTATTAATAATAAATTATTATACCTTTTGTTTTACTACAGCATCGGTACGCTTCCTGTGCACAGATTATTAAGGATGCTTGTTTCAGCTGTGAGATTAGACGATAGGATCAATGAAAAAATAAGTTGTCCCACACTCCATGGAAACTTTCAGAGAATCCACAAATAGTGGCTTTCAAATGTTTTTTTTATTACTTTTTACAAGTTTATAAAAGCAGCAGATGAGACAGCATGTCTGATAATTTAGTTTTTCATCTGATAATATTAGAACATGTCAGTAATGTCTGAGGGGCTTTTATAAACACTGTATAACTAACACTACTGGAGAGGGTGTGGATTACACAGAGGCTTCTGGGGAGCCCACTTATGGGGGGCGGCGGGGGGGGGCATTTAGACTTGGCCCCCAAAATGTCTTGAAACGGCCCTGGGTGTGTGACTGAGTGTTGAAGGTGATCTGAATTGTATCAGATGTATAAATATGACATGTGTAGAACTTATTGTTTTATACAGGTAGAAACGTGTAGTGGAGATAAATCTACCTACATTTTACTTTTTGTTTTGTTTTCTTGTTTTTATTAAACTATTTCCTGTCTGTCTGTCTCTCATCTTCCTGCATCTCCTCTAAACTCTCCAGAAAAACTGCTGCCTGGATTCTTACCTTTTCACCTCATCAGTTACTTCTGAGCAGATCAAAGGGATCTCCTGACCGTAGCGGAGAGCACGATTCGATGCTGCGTCAGTGAGGTGAAATCACCGCAGCACAGGTGATGAGCTCCGCAGTAGCAGAGCGCTTCAGGCACAGATAAGACAGAAAGTAGAGAACATGTGTGGACATGAACGATCGTGTGCTAATTATAGTTTTTTGGTTGCGCCACTTTGAGAATGGACCGTGCGCTGGAAGCAGCAGCCTGGAGCGCTGCGCAACAACGTGCTGCACTGCTCTCTGTGCTCTCTGCTCAAAAGAGTCCATAAATGATGTAAATGGCCTGTATTTGATATAGCGCCTTCTAGAGTTCTTGAAACCCCCCAAGGCGCTTTACAACACAATCAGTCATTCACCCATTCACACACACATTCACACACTGGTGTGGATGAGCTACAATGTAGCCACAGCTGCCCTGGGGCGCACTGACAGAGGCGAGGATGCCGAACACTGGCGCCACCGGTCCCTCCGACCACCACCAGCAGGCAACGTGGGTTAAGTGTCTTGCCCAAGGACACAACGACAGTGGCAGACTGAGCGGGGCTCGAACTTGCAACCTTCCGATTACGGGGCAAGCGCTTAACTCCTGTGCCACCGTCGCCCCAGGACCTGTAATATAAGTAGAAAACTTTTTTCCGGCTCCCCCGGATGTGTAGGATATACAGCTCTCCCATAATTCGATCCCTGCTCCTGGATGAAAAGCCGGACATTTTCATCAATACAAGGACCCCCAGTCCGGACGCCCGGACAGAGAGTGAAAAGTGGACACGTCCGGGGAAAACCGGACGTACGGTCACCATAGTCCTCATAAAGCGGGAGATTACATATACAGTATTTTGCTTGTGCCCTTGCTGCCCTGGGCCCTTTAGAGTTCGTGGGCCCCAATTGCCCAGTTGCCCATATGGTTAATCCGGCCTTGCGGGTATCATACCCTGGTGGTGGGAGGTTATGGATCTGAATGAGACTAAATCATTCATGCATTAGTTTTTAATCGGCGCCCCATAGAGAAGATTTACGAGCCGGGGCTATTGGAGCTACTGGTCTCCCAGTGATCTGACAGCCAGCCAATGGGAGCGCAGTCTCGCACGAGCCTGGCGCCTCTCGCGCACGGTGAGCCGGGAGCTGGAAACCGGAGGCGCCCACACACGAGCCGCTCGCGTGCAGCTCGTGTGTATAAAAGCAGCTGGCTGGAGGACTGCCCGCCTCACTGTCATCGGTTCTGAGGGCTGAACGCGGCCGGACTCTCTCCCGGTTCTCCGTCGTCCTGCCACCTCCTGCATGGTTTAAACATGCCAGCCGGTACCGGAACATCACCATCCACCGCAGCTGCGACCCCGGCACGCGACGAGTTCGCCCGGAGCGAGAGCAGAAAGGTAGGCTCCTCTAGCTTCAGCCATAAGCTACCGTCGTCAGAAACATCTTAAGTCGTTCTGATTGTTCCAGAGCTCTAAACCCATAATGGAGAAGCGGCGGCGCGCGCGCATCAACGAGAGTCTGGCTCAGCTGAAGACCCTGATCCTGGACGCGCTGAAGAAAAACGTAAGAGCAGCGCGCGCTAGTCCAGAGCCACCTCCGCTGGTGGACCCGCTCGCGGTTAACTGGCTCTGGGTTGTCTGTCTCCAGAGCTCCAGGCACTCCAAACTGGAGAAGGCGGATATTCTGGAGATGACTGTGAAGCACCTGAGGAACGTGCAGCGGCTCCAGATGAGCGGTAGGAGCACATGTGGACTTGTTCCTTCATTACCTCACTTCCCGAGCCGTGCTAGGCTGGTTCTGGTGCGCTTACGTCGCAGGGGCGGACCGGGACAGTAAATTCAGGCTGAAACCATCCCGGGCCACCGCTGCCCAGTTAACCAAACCCTAACCCAATAAACGTCATTTCCTGTATTCTGGTGCGCTCCAACTATGAGCTAAGGAGCTGGATTATCACTGAAATAACAACGATAAATACCAGGTAATCAAATCTGACCGTAGATTTTTTAACCAATAATCTCATCCAAGTCACAGCATGACCCGGGCTCTGTTTCACACGGAAAACACTGAAACATCAAAAATGGTAAACCTCCAATAAAATGCTGGATGTTAAACTTGCTGCTAATAATAATAATAATTAATATTATTATTATTATTATTATTATAACAGCAGCAGGCGTCTGCGGGCTGGATTAGGATTGAATAGCCAGCTAGCCGATGGATCTCCTAGACTCGGCAGCTACCTGAAAACCTTTGGGGACATGTGGACCGTCATGTCCTGACGACCGCTGTGGCTGGAGCGAGAGCTCTGAGCACATGGAAAACAAGAACCACATATACTGTAACTAAAGGGGAACCAACGCATCCTCCCAGTTTGTCTTAAAGTTTCATTGAACTACATTAAACGTCATTTTGCAAAGAAAGCAATACAATAGAAAACCACACATTTAGCACGTTGTGACCGTCTGCAGCCTTTCGGTGGGCCGGATGAACGGCCTTGCGGCCGGGAAGTCTCTCGGTGCTCCTGATTGCCAACCCACCACTGGCTGTGTGTGTATTCTGCATTCAGAATGATTTGTTTTTAAACAATAACATTTTATTTCTAATTTTATGATTATTTCCCTCCCAGACGTGTGTATTTATTTATTTTTCTTCCCTCCAGCGGCTGTAAACACAGATCCCATCATCCTGGCGAAATACAGAGCTGGATTCAGCGAGTGTGTCGGAGAGGTGACTCGTTTCCTGTCCACGTGTGAAGGGGTGAACGGCGAGGTCAGGACGCGCCTCCTTGGCCACCTCGCGGCCTGTGTGACCCAGCTCAGTTCTGTGACCCTTTATGGACCTCATTACAGCGCCCTGGGGCCGGCCCCACCAGTGCTGCTGAATACCAGCTCACAGCTGCACCCGTCCCCCGAAGCCGTGAAGGTGTTCGCTGGCTTGCAGGTCGTGCCCTCTCCTGACGGACAGTTTGCTGTTCTGGTTCCCAGCGCGGCTCTGGCTCCGGTCCAGACTCACGGTACCACCGCGCCTCCCGTCGTCACCTCAGACTCCATGTGGAGGCCTTGGTAGGACTGGAGGACCCTGCCAGCAGCAAGGACAAAAAAAACTTATTTTTGTACATTTTGTTACCATTTTTGAGCGTTTTTGATCCGTCGTGGGGACTGTTTAGAAAAGTTTGTTTGTTTTTTATGAAATAACAATTATAAACTGTATTTTCTATTTGTCTATGACTTCTTTAAGTTCTGTTCTTTACTGATGAATTAAACGTTTTCTCACTAGTTGTGACTGTTACAGCCAACATGAGTGGTTCAGGCTAAAGCTGAAGGTTTCCTACCCCGTGAACCTCGTCTGGGTTTTAGTGAGATGGAAATAAATGTCTAATAGATTCTGCTTTTAAAGGTTGAGATCAAAATCTGATGCTCGACCTTCCGGTTGGCCAGTCATGGATGAAGCTGATTCTACTTATTGTTCTGTTCCAGTTCCCAGCTGGTAGTTTGGGTGTATTTCTACTTTTTAGTGAGGTAAAGAAGCTGAGAGGTCGTGCAGAACCCTGAATAAAGCCGGTAGAGTCCTGTGTGCCCCTGAATGTCCTGAATGTCCCTAGGACAGAAACGCAGGAGGGTCACCAAAGCCCTTGAAACCTCCAGGACCATTCCTGATGTGAACAGCAGCACGGTGTCTGTGCGTGATGACTCCGGCCAGATCCGTGCCCACTGTAAGTGTGGGCCAATCATGGACGTAATTTTCACTTTAGAAGGGGGGGGGGGGGGTATCTATACAGTATGCTCTAATGGGAAACAGGCTTCAACACAAACGGTTGTTTTCCGCTTGGTCCTAGAGCTCAACCAGTGTCAATTTAAGATAGCGTAATATTGTTTTTGGATGGTAAAAAGTGCAGGGGTCAATACTTGACTTTGGAAAAAGTGTGTGTGTGTGGGGGGGGGGGGGGGGGGAGACATGTCCCCCCTGTCCCCCCAAAAATTATGTCCATGGGGCCAATCAAATATCAATACAACACAGTCCATGTAGAAGCCCTAGGGACACTTTGTCACCCTAATAGGCTTTAAAAGTCCACACACAATTAGACGCATAGCTCTGTTCGGTTTGGCTGGGAGAGGTCTGAGGAGTAACCCCCCCCCCCCCTCCCCCCCCCCAATCAGGACAGCCCTTGAGAAGACCCTCTGGAGTAGGAAAAGAAAAGACGGGGCCCTCGGTGGCTCCTCTCTTTGTGACCCTCCATCGTCATAAAGGTCTTTCCATTTGTTTATCCAGGAGAAGGTTTCATGGTCGTGAGGGGGAGGGTCGTGCTGTCGCTCTCACCCGGCTGAAGAAGGCCTATTGTGGCTCGCTCCCCCAGGTCCTCACTGGGCTCCTCACACAGGTTTCTTCTACAGAAACGGCTTCAGCAGAGGGTGTTTCTGTTGTTGGGTTGACTCATCCCAAATGTTTTAGTCTTCCATATTTTTCCAAACCTCAAACGATAACCGTGAAGCAAAGACCTGTCTGTGACATGGGGAATCTCCAACGAGGGTGAACCACCTCCAGCTTGACCCTACAGGGTTATGGTGCTAGGAGGGGGTGGGCAGCAGTGGCTCACATCACAGCTAATGAATGGATTATGCACTGGATATCAATGGTGAAAGAACAATTCTCTTTGTCCATTCAGTCCAATTCATCCCGCTCTGATTTAGCTCGTTGTTTTTTAACAACGCTCCGGCTCAGAGGTGGACAAGAAGCTTCCGGGAGGGAATTTACAATCAGACAGACAGGAAAACACTAGGGGGGAGGAACATTTATCTTTGACCCGCACAGAGAGATGATGGTGCTCCTTTTCACAGACCAACTGCTCTTCATCACCAGTCTCTGGTTTAAACGGGATGTGCTGAATAATGAGAGGCAACGGGGGAAGTAGAGAACAAACTTCCCACCAGGAAAGTCTCTGGACGGTGTCCCAGAAGGGACATTCAGACGGCCGGGTACTCTTCTTTCAGTCCTTCAGTCAGGAGGATTTTAAAAATATATTTATTCACTTGACTTCATCGGAGGTCATTTTGAGCACTGAACAATGTTCGTCACCATCCCAGCAAACATCTCCATTTGGGCCCACCATGGACTTCAGTGGGCTGGTGTGGGCAGGGCAAACCCACACAAGGATCTTGTGTATGGTTGCATGAATGGGGCCCATATATGTTTTCCTATGTGGGCCCCTCTTACATTTAGTTAAGGGCAACCCACAGATGTATCTGCCCAAATCCATCCCATGCTGAGCCCTTGTCGGGTGCCCTAGACCAGCCCAATGGGTGATTGCACATGTGCATTAATGTTGATTATGTCTGTGGGCCCCCCACAGTGGGATCTGCCTAAAACAACCCACAGTGGCCCCATGAGTGTCAGCCCACATGGGGAATCCACGGGTCTGGCCACTTCAGTCCAACATGGCGGCCCGCAGTTACACCAGTGTAGCGGAGAAAATGGCGTTTTTAGCCCAATTCACTTGCATTCATATTTTCATTTTTCCAGGGATCCCGGTGGCCCGGAAGTAGATGGGCGCGACTTAGGCTCTCTAATCATTGTCTGTTGTGGAAACCAATAAACATGATGTCCAGGCAAAGAAGAGTTTGTACAACTCCAACATACACAAACATTAACCTTCGTTAAACTAGATGAATCGGTTATGTCAGCAACTAAAAATAAGTGGAGTCGAGCACGCCATCCTCTAAGTTTTCCTTGAAGTACGTAATGAGTAGTGATGTGTCGGTCGCGAACGAACCGGCTCTAAGAGCCGGCTCTATCAAGTGAACGACGGGAGCCGGCTTGTCATTGGGAGCCGTCTCCCCCCCCCCCCCCCCCCCCCGAGCAGCAGAGCAAATGTGGGTGGAGGGAGATGAGAGGGAATGAGGAGGAGGAAAAAGGCGAGCGAGAGAGAGGAGAGTGCGACGAAGACGGTGAGAAAATGAGCGCCAGCAGTCGGAAAAAGGAGTTTTCTTGATGTGTTCAGTTATTAAATCCATAGAAATGATAAATATTTTATATATTGCATTTTTTTACATTAGTAAATCATTTTACATATAGATTTGCATTATTTTTGGTGATAAATATACTTTACGCAACAGAAAATCTGAGGAGCCACTTGGGAACCGAAAGAGCCGGCTCTTTTTGGTGAATTCCCATCCCTAGTAATGAGTCAAGTGACTCCAAACCCTTGACTTAGTATTTTTAAACACCTGCTAGTTATCTGAAAACCTGGCAGGATAACCAAAGTGACTTTTGACCTGAGATCGTTGTTAGTTTCTCTACCATTTAGAAGGTATTGGCCAGACTAAATACACTACACTTAACCATCTATATAAATATGAACTGGGTTCAGTTTTTTATTTTGTTACAGAATTTTGTCATAATTCATTACAGAAAATCTAAATCATCCAACCAGCGAAGAACTGTTTCTCATGCGTCACTCCAACATGTAAAACAAGGTAGCTGCTTTTGCTAGCGTGGCAGAGTGGAGTAAACGGCTCCACCTCAATTCAATCAAATTCAGTTCAATTCAAAGATACTTTATTAATCCCAGAGGGAAATTAGAGTTTCAGTACACACAATTCTGAGATCAGACATACATAGGCATAGACACATGACAAGAATTGGTGACTGTGGTCATTCACAACCTGAGTCGCGCTACCTTAATAGAGATCAGAGGGTTTATATGAGGATTGGTTCAGGTGGAGGATAAAAAGGCACTTCAGAGTTACCCTCCACAGGGAGGGCAGCTTTGCTCTGCAAAAAAACACCTCAGACAGAAATGCAACAGACTTCAGACAACACACCACATAAGTGTCCACTAGGTGGGGTGGTAGGGTTTGGGACTCTCCACACGTCAGTGCCTGCAGCCGCGATAAGCAGCGCTTGTCACCTTTGTTTGGACAGGGGAAGGAGGTATTTCGGTTAGAGAGCACAGTGACTCCTGGAAACGATTCAACGGCCTTCACCGGTCGCAATCCCGCCCAGGCTGGAATAGGGAGACAGAGTTTCCATGGCGACGGCAGCATGCCACATTTCTTCTGAGGGGGAGTAATCACTTCAGCCTCACAGGCTCAAGGGCACCAGATTCAGATAAGAACTTGTTTTGGGGCCAGACAGAGATAATTTCCTCTCTGTCTCAAAGTTCTGTTGATCTCCAACCCCTCTGAATCCAATAATGGCATAGATTAATCTATCCCAATCCGTGCTGATCCGTCAACTCTATCCTTGATGGCATCAACCTTCTGTGCCAGAGTCTGAATCTCAGCCAAAGTTCCAAGCTTACGACTCATCTCGACAATTATATGAGTTTGTGCGTTCACAGCGCGGTGTAATCCATCCCTGAGCTCCGGGATTGAGCCAAAATTCCTCGAAAGCTCATTAATTTTCCAGTAATTCAGGTAACCACTCAGGCCAAACAGCAGGAATCCTGACATCAACACCACGAATATCCAGACATCTTCAGAATCCTCGGCAGACAGCTGAGATAAGCAAATCAGGTTCCACTGTTTCCAGGCGTCCATGATATACCCAGCTGCATAAGCGGAGATCCCGGGGGGGTGGGGTGGGGGGGGGGGTTCCACACTCACACAAAGTCCCCACCCCCACACACACACACACACAAGTTATTGTAAACACATAAATGCTATCAGTAAACCTGTATTGTCTTCCAAAACCACAACGTAAAAGTTAGTCTGCAAATACAAAACAATGTGTTTTTAATTGTTGAGAAATTATAGTCCACCCCCCACCCCCCACCCCCACCCCCCAATTCCTCAAGTTGGTACGGTCGGTCAACACGCGCTGTTTCCAACGGGCGGGGCTGCCGGCTCTGCCCCGCTCACAGCTTCACGGCAGCCCGCGGCAGGCTCACAGGAGGCGGGAATCAAAAAGCCAGCGGTTTCCAGCAGTAAGTCATTTATCACACGCTTGTTCTACAAACTTAAATATGTGTGTCAGATGTGGTCATAAATGTCAAACATAGACACCGATTATCTTTAGATTTTGATCACCGGTCGGAGATCCCTTTATGACAGACCACCACCACCACAGTAAAAAAAAAGTTGTCACTTCATGTTCTCTGGTCATTCCAGGATTATTCCACTATTATTATTCCATTCACTAAGGTGACCAAAAGTTCCTTTTTCCGGACACGTACGCTTTCACGGTCTGCCCTAGGAATCTGCGGAGCATTTATAGATCGATGAAAATGTTCGCGTTTCATCCTATTTAGCAGATGAATGTGGTAGAATCAAAACTAGCTGGTCCGATGTACGGAAAACCACAGCGTTTAACCGCTCTTATCCCGTCTTCCCCAGGCTCTGCAGCTGTTTACAACATGTCAGAGTGCAGGTGCACCGTGCAGCTTAGGGATGAACTGGTAGCAGCAGATGTGTGGAGGAGGCACGTTGCTCAGAGCTCTCAGTGTAAAACATAGAGCCAAAGATCCCGTTGGCCACACAGACCCAAAAACACTCTGGAAACCGAGAAAAGTGAAAGATCGATTCAACTGAAAGATAAACTATAGAGTATGTATATGTTTAGTGTATTTGTAAAGTTTTTAATTTTTATTATTAAAATGAAACAAATATTTCAAGAATATATTTTTAGATTTTGTGTATGTTTTCGTTCAGTAGGACTTAGATAAAGTTATTAAATATTACAGTTATTCTCTAATAGCCTACAAACATTTCTATGATTTATTAAAGAGATTTCAGTCATTCTGATACTTGACTTGTGAAAGCCGATTTGATGTTTGTTATTTTTCTAGACATATTTAGAAGGAACAATTCAAATATATTAAAATCAATATGGAACTATTTGGATTTTAGTAGCTTTCATGTTATGTGATTTAATGACATTTTAATTTGGCATTTATGTTCTCTCTCTTTGTTGTGAAACAGTTAGATATGTTTTAGTACTTAAAATTAATGCTTTGCATCCGTCCACACGTGCAGCTGCTGGTCAGCTGATAGCCGTGTCATTTCAGGACATGTTGCTTCAACTATTAACGATCTACTTTTAAATCTTTATTCTGAATTGCTTATTCCGTTTTAGGCCACAGTCTTGTTATTGAAATGAAAACAAAAAGAAAGGATGCTAATGGAGATGTACAAAATTGGCAAGATATTATTGTTGATCAATATCCTCCAGCTCCGTTCTAATGACAACATCCCGTCTGTGTGTGTGTGTTGCTGTCCAACTGTCAGCAGACCAGGTCGGTTGAAATGGCAGAGAAACGAAAAACGGCAGACATCAGGTCGTTTTTAATGCTCCAGAACATCAAGTAGAAACTTGCATTTTGATAAAGACATCTATAAGAAAGAAATGAAATTGTTTCTAAATGGTTTCATGAGGCAAAGTCCAGTCACTGGAGCCCAGGCAGCCAGAGCCTGTCAGACACAGGCACAGAGTCTCAGGTCAGTCTCTTATAAGGACATACAGCGTTGTATGTAGAGAGCATTTTTTTTCATGTCCCCCCCAAATTGAAATGGGATTTCCGCCCTTGCCCAGCTGGCTCTGTCCCAGACAGGCACCCGGGAGCCCCTTCTCCCGTTGTCAACGTTGAAAAAATTTTGTCAATCGCGTTGAGAGACCAACTGACCAGATCCATTTTTAATAATTTCCAGTTTCCAGAAAAAATGCAGAAGCGTCGCGCACACAAGACAGGACAGAGAGTCTTGGGATAAGAGAGGGAGGAGAGGAGGAAAAAAGTGTCTGTATTCTCCAAGAGCCGGAAGAAGAAGGGAGCCAGCCAATCAGGGCCCTGGTGGCTTCCTTTAAAAAAGCTCACCAGGGCATGTGTTAGAGTTTCTGATTGCTGCCACTCCCTCAGATATGTTTGTCATTCGTGGCATATTACGAGTATGATGATTCAAGGTTGTGATTGCTGCCACTCTCCATCCACCCTCCGGTGGTGCATGATGTTGCTGTCACTCGCTCCTCTGGCCTGGAACGAGCAAAGGAGGACTGCATGGAGAAGTGTAGAAAGGAGGGCACAACAGAGAAGCAGCCAGCCTGGAACAAGGGGTGTGGAGCCACTGGGGGACATTCTTACTGGCCATCGGGGCCACACCTGCAGGCCGGGACGGCATAGAGCTCCGGGAGTTGACGTCACTTCTCCCGGCATGCAACAGTTCAAATCGAAACGGCGCCATCTTGGCAGGCAGAAGCCCGCAGCTGGACTATTTGTTATTGTCAGAAAACTCAAACGGGAAATGTGGTAGATTCCTGTTGTGCCCCAGGATGCAGAACAGACATGGACGACATAAGGAATGAGCCATCTACAGGATTCCCCAAGATCCGGAGCGCCGCAAACGTTGGATCATTGTAATAAAACGCCCTAGTGACCGGGCGAAAATGAAACTGGGATCCCGAGAGTAAAGGTTTTCGCTTATGCAGCGACCGCTTCATATCAGGTACTTAAACCAACGTTTCCTCAACTGTGTGTGGTATTTATTTTAAATGCTTTTATTATGATTCTTAGTGGGCTTCCTAAACTTATTTTGGCGTGGCTTTTTCTGTCTTATTACTCATAGCAGCAAGTAAACATCACACATAAAAAGCACTTTGGATTGCTATTATCTGTCTCACCGAGACAGATCTCAGACAGATCCTGAGACGCTCCTGCCTGACATATTTATTTTATTCACGGAAAAAATCAGACTAGTGATTTCTCTTGGCGTTCAGTTTATACATTCAAACAGCACAGCACTCTATTTAAACTACTTACATGAAAATCTATGTTATTTGTCCATCCATCCATTTTCATCCGCTTATCCGGAGTCGGGTTGCGGGGACATGTAGCGTCGAGAGACCCAGACTTCTCTCTCCCCAGCCGGGATTAGAGTGTGTGTGTGTGTGTTCTTACAGACAGGAAAAATATCTCAGCCAACATCACGTTAGATCACATTGGATAACTTATATTTTCTTACGTGAGCTGTCTTTAGTTAGAGGAAAGTCAGTCTAGTTGTAGACCTGTGCAATAACAATAAATTAACTTGAACCTTGAATACTGTCCAATGTACTTCCTGAACGAGTGGCTTTTTACGGCTAAAATAACAAAATGACAAATAGAGACAGAAGGACAACTTGGGTGTTCTCCCTTTTTCCTTTTGTAACGCATTGCATCACCACCTGGTATCAGAAGATGGTCAATGATCACACCACCTGGATTCAGATCAGGGTCAAAAGGTTGTAACATCTCTAGATATACGTAAGTCAGCTTTAAAAACTAAACATTACATTCAGTTAATGACACTAAATTATATGTTTTTCCTAGTTTATATTATGCTGTTTGAACCATCGTTATTAATATATGGACAAAGGGTTTCCATAGACTCCAATAACAAGTTTTTGTGCTAAAATGGGAGGCCACCACCGCCATTTTGACCGTGTCACAGGTTCCGTCAAGCCCAGACAATTCCATAAAAGGGAAGAGAGGTGGAGCTGAGGGTGGAGCTGTAAGGCTGGGATCAACTGACGACACCCGGTCGAACTAGCTACTAGCTACAAGCTAACCTGAAGCTAACCCAAAGAGCTCCACAAGCCGATAGTCGGAACCCAGCTCCACCAACATGTTATATTTCAACCCATTTTCTAAAGTGCAGCTCAGCAGTGACCTAAAATACATAAATATAATTTTACTTACCGAAAAACATGAAGTGGAGACTCCTTGGACGCTCTATTAGTGCAATTAATGCCACAGCAAGTCATTTTGTCCAACAATTGCACAAAAATATCCAAACAAGAATACACAAACACAGAGACTCAAAATCCCGGAGCAGTTTCCAGGCCAGACCGAGGCTCTACTGAGGCCTTTCCACGGAGCTAGCTCTGCGGTCACATGGGTCTGATGCTCATTAATTATACAGAATTTTAGGCTTTTAATACACTTAAACAGAAGAGTGAGAAAAACATTCACCCCCCTCAGAGTTGTCATGAGTGTAAACTAGATCATTTAAACCAAAAACATGTTCTGGTACCAGGCTGTAAACATGTTTATTTCTGCTGTGAAATTGGTATTTTTAACATGGGAGTCAATGAGGATTTGCTCGCTTCTGACACCAGCCCCTAGTGGATGAGGGTGGAACTGCAATTTTTGGTACTTCCGGGTTGGGACCAGTTTTAGAGCCGCATTGTGGGGGCTTGGTTTGAACCCAAGGGTCTCATTATCTGTATTTGGGGCCGGGTAGGGGTCCACATTTCACGATGGCTGTGGAAGTCACAGTGGGCGACCCTCTGTAGGCCACATGTTTGCCCAGAGCGAACCCACATGGTGGTTTGCTGGGATGTCTGAAGGATTTCCCAGATAGGTCGATGCACACTAACACGTGTGAAAGCTTTTATGGTCAGCGATGGCTACATTCACAGCTCATGATGAGTGAACGAGCCGCTGACCACAACTGTAAGATTGTGAGTGATGGTGATCTGCACTAATTGTTCACTGGAAGGATCGCAGAGCGTAGCGATCCCTGCAGTTCCACAACCTTTTGGTTCGTGGTTCGTTCATCTTGACGCCTCTCCAGGGAAACAAAAGCCACTTGAGAAAGATCTTGTGCTGTTAGAAGCTATTTTAGACGTTAGGCGGGTTTTTCTGGACTCCCCAACAGCAACTAAAGGCCTGCACACACGCTTAATAAAACCCATCCATCTGGAAGGTTCGGCACAAAACAAGTCTCCCTTCTAGAGAGCGTGGTGCTCAGGGCCGCGGTTTCTGATTCCTCCTCAGCAATGGTAATGTGATGATAAGGAGCTTATCAGCTCTTGCTGCCCCCCAATAGTGACGGACAAGACAAAGACCAGGGAACCAGCATGCTACCATTACCGTCATGGTGACATTTCCACGTCCACTTAACACCCATGCTAGGTCAGCTGTTCCTAATATGGCCACCAACACCAATTTAGCTGACGTCCAGGGGTGTGAGTGCACCGAGGGGTGAACCATGACCCTTGTTTGTAAGCACGGTTCCTGTGTTGAATGTGAAAAGAGGCCCCCGTGTGTTCTGAGATGTTTGGGTCGTGGTGTCATGGGGAATGGTTCTTCCTGTCACCAGCTGAGACACCTGCCCAGAGAAACGCCACAGGTGTGGGGTAACACCACAGACCAGTAGCTGAAGATGCAGGACGTTGATTTGGGCCATAAGACAAATACAAAACGGCCTGGTTTGAATTTATTTGAGGCTTTCTGATGAAGTCTCTTGAGTTGTAGCTCTGGGCTTGAGGCCTTAGCTGACCTTTAACCTTTGTCCTGAGGATTCTGCCCCGCCCTCTCCCCAGAGCTTTGTGTTGATTTGGATGTGTTTGTCTCACCAGATAATGTCCCCTTCCCTTTGTGCCTCTTCAGGCTGAACCTCCGTCCTGCAGAGCGTGGCGTCTGCTGCCCGCGGTGCTCGATGCCGCAGAGAGAAACGAGACCCGCGGCAGAGTGTCGTGTTCAGCAGAGGAGCTGGAGATCGCGCCTCACACTTCTCTTCTGCTGTTCCTGTTGCCTTCAGTTACAGGCAAAAGATTTCTAATGGGTGTCCCAGATTTACGTCTCCAGCTGGTCAGCCTTTAGTGACAAACGGCAGAGTTACAACTGGTAGTTAACTGCTGGTTACTGGTAACCAACCCTCTCTAAACAGCTGAGGAACAGATCTTCTCCAGACCTACAGAAACGCCTCACACTGCTGGAAATCTGATGTCCTTCACATCATTTCACAGCAACACCAGGTCTACACAGCATGTCCCTGCAGTCTGCTGCATGGTGCTGGGACCCAAGTTTTGCTTTTTTATTTGTGGTTTTTAGTGATTGAAGGTTACAACACCAGCTTACTGCCTACGTGTACCTGAATGATCGTCTTTAGTGTTGCTGCTGCTGTAGCAAGTGGCTTTGCCCACTGTGGGATCAATAAAGTCTATTCGATCTGAACGAGGGGCCAGTTGACCTCGTGGCCTTTGACCCTCGTTAACCACCGGTTAGAGAGCTGTGGCCATCTGTGTGCCTTACTGTGCTGACTCCCTCCCTCACCCCTCCCTCACCCCTTTGTCTCCCTCAGTGTGTGTGTGTGCGTGCGTGTGCGTGCATGCGTGAGTGTGTGTGTGTGTGTGTACCCCATACAGCAGTGACAGACAGGCTTGTTAACGCCACAGCATCCAGAATGATAATGAATCACACGCGCAGTAAGCCCCTACTGCCTGATTCTATCCGCCAGTCAGAGGCTCCACCTAATGGTGGGCATCAGTTGGCACTGCTGGATCTGTTCAGCTCCAGGACGACCACATTGGGAAGAGGGCTGAAAAGACGTCCGGTTGTGTGCTGGAAAATCCAGGGCTACCCAAATGAGAACACTCCAGACCCAATCCAGGCAGAGAGGAGCTGATGCTAGTGTGTAAGTGTCATTAGATGGAGGCGTGTTGGAGTCAGGGCAAGGGAGAGCCGTCTTTACTGACTGTACACTCCACCTCCCTGTACTCCCCCACTTGTCCAGATTTAGGCTAACATCAGATTTTAACCATAGGCCCTATCAAATAAAAATGTTTTAAGCCTATTCTTAAAAGTAGACAAGGTGTCTGCCTCACAGACTAAAGCTGGGAGCTGGTTCCACAGGAGAGGAGCCTGATAACTAAAAGATCTGCCTCCTATCCTAATTTTAGATATTCTGGGAACCACCAGTAGACCTGCAGTCTGAGAGCGAAGTGCTCGGTTAGGAACGTTATAAGTTTGATAATCTAACGCTGAAATGATGACAGTATTTACAAAAACTAGTAGAACTCATTCATTCACTTGTTCATCACATGTGCTTCTGAGGGAATACACAAACACACATTAACTGCTGTTTCATGTTTCAGCCTTGAATGGATTTTAAAAAACAACCAGTTGAACTTTCGAACTTTACAATCAGAGGTTCATCTACCCCCGCTATCACTCAGCAGCCTCCTGCCTGCTGATTGTTGACAGTATCGACCGACTCTGGACGTCTGATCGACCCTGATGGGAAGCAGGGATCCGCTCTGAGGCGAGCTAGCGCTCCGGGATCCCCGCCGTGGTCCTGTTGCTGCACTGAGACTCGTCAGACTCGTTTTTTAGGACGTGCTCTCTGACACGGCCGTCTTCTTCCTGAAACAGCACCTTCACTGTCATTGGAGAGCATTTGTCTGCTTTACATTTGATGGTCACGGTGTGGTTGGATGTTTGCAGAGTGCAGGAGCTGAGATCAGCCACGTCCTCTTTGGACAGGTGACACAACAGCTGGTCTCTGTCCACAGAAGTGACGGGCCGTTGTCGCAGGTAGGCGGGGCTTTCACACACCACGCCGTGTAGCATCTCCACGTTCTGGCTGTTCTGCAGTAGCCAGTCGTGCAGGTACCACAGGTGGCAGTCACATTTCCAGGGGTTTCCGTGCAGTCTTGTGGAGTGCTGGAAGCTAAAGGAGTCCATTAGACCCACGGGGAGAGTTTCCAGTCGGTTTTCAGAAAGGTAGAGCCTCTGAATAAACGCCTGGTCCTCAAACAGCTGGGGCTCCAACCTGGTCAGGTTGTTACGGTGGAGGCTGATCTCCTTGATGTTAAACAAGTGTTTAAAGATCCTTTCAGGCAGCGTCACCAGCTGGTTTTCAGAAAGCTCCAGGTTCTCCAGGGCCGTTAGATTTATGAAAACGTCTTCTGCGAGGCTGGAGAGCTTGTTTTCTGACAGGGTGAGGTCAGTCAGCGAGGTCAGAGCGCTCAGGGACGACAGCTGGGTCAGCTGGTTGCCTCTCAGGTTGAGCTCCTTCAGATGTGTAGGCTCACGTCCAAACACGTTACGACTGAAGGTTGTCAGAAGGTTCCCACGGAGGTTCAGCACGCTCAGGTTAGTCAACAGAGAGAAGGAGCTGTCGCTGAGTCGTGCTAGCTTGTTGTGCTCTAAGTGAAGCTCCCGGAGCTGAGAAACGTTACTGAAGGTGTCAGGTGTCAGATGGCTGATCAGGTTGTTGTTTAGTTTCAGGACCTCCAGCCTCCTCAGGCCAGAAAACGTCTCATTGGCTACATCTTCAAGTCTGTTTTGGGACAAATCCAGAACACGCAACTTGTTCAGGTTCAGGAAGAGATAAGCAGGCAGAGCTGATATGAAGTTGTTCTTCATCTGCAGGGTCTCCAGCTGCTTCAGAGAGTCAAACGTTCCAGGAAGAAGCGACTTGAAGTTGTTGAAGTTGAGAGTCAGCTTCTGTAAACGGGCTTGATTTGAGAAGGTCCCCAGGAGCACATGATCCAGCCCGGGGTTCCCGCTGATCTCCAGCTCCTGCAGCTCAGTCAGGCGCTCCAAGGCTTTCAGGTGAATGCTCCTCAGTGCGTTGTTCAGAAAAACGAGCTTGGTGAGTTGTGGGCTCTCCTCCAGCGAGTGGGAGAACAGGTACGCCACAGAAGTCGTCATTATTATGAACTCCTTGACCTGAGCGGACATGTTTCTGGGTAAAGAGGCCATCCGTTCATCAGAACACAGCACCTGAACCGGAGTGAAACACTGGCACCTGTAGGGACAGGCACCCGGCCAGGAGCCGCTGCCGCTGGGGCGGAGGAGCAGCACGAGGACAGCCAGAGCCAGAGCCAAAGGTTTCGCCATGTTTCACTGTCGAAACAGGACGGAAGAATAAACTAGGATGTTTTCTGTTAAATCACAAGTCGAACGGGATACTTACATTCCTCAGAGTCACAGAAATCCCATGGCACTGACAGCGTCCTCCACAAACCAGCTGACACCAACAGCAAACAAGCAGGCTGAGATAGGAGAGAGAGCGTCGGGAGGCGGAGCGGCCTTCCCTCCGTTAGCAACTAAAATAAGAGCCTTCCTGCTGAGATGAAGAGACAAGCCAATCCACGTTCACGGCTATCAGTTCATTTAATTCGGTCCGGTCCGCTCCGGCCACACGAGGGAGCGACAGGTCACATGGTGTCTCTTCATTAAAGACCGCGATGTAGACTTTTATTCCAGAGGTGGGAATGTTGTTCCTCAGCCTGCTGCTCTGTTGATCACAAGGTTTGTATTGCTGTGGATGATTTTCCCCAGCAGGTGGCGCCTTTTCCTTTTGATCATGATGGACATTCCCAGGTCCTTCCTTTCCTGCAGTTTATTCCTTGAGGATGGATAGGAACACGCCCTGGTGTGTGATTTTGGATCCGACTCAGGGGCGGAGCCTCCAGGAGCAACTCCAGGCTGCTTTCTGATCTCCTAACACATTTTTAAACATTTTGACACCGTATTTCGTTCTTAACGATGGCAAATGCAGGAGTGCAGCTTCTCGGCTTCACGCTGGCCTTCCTCGGATTCATCGGCGCTATAGCATCCACCGTCATGGTGGAGTGGAAAGCTTCATCCTACGCTGGGGAGAACCTGATCACAGCCCAAGCGCTGTACGAGGGCCTGTGGAAGAGCTGCGTTTACCAGAGCACGGGACAAATGCAGTGCAAAGTCTTCGACTCTCTCCTCCAGCTACCAGGTACCGGCCATTCTTCTCTTCAGAACTTTTGTTTAGGGCTCCAGAAGTCAACACCGAGCTGCGGTGGTTCCACAACAAACAACTCTGGAGGGAAGATGCAGATATGTGGGCCGCTCGTTTCTCGGTTCCTTATTTTAAAGTGTTGCAGTTTAAATGAAACAAGTTAAAGTAAAGAGCTAAAAGAAAGCTGGAGGCTGGTTCCATCCCTCCTGGAGTTCTTCCTGACATTCCTCTAACGTGTGGAGACCTGCCGCATGCCAGCAGCCATCAGGTCAACGAGGGAGGCTCTTCCAGCAAAGCATCACCTGATCAGTACTCAACACGAGTCATCACAATGAACACGGCTGGCCCGAGTCAGGAGGACTGCATCCAGCACGGCTCACATCACTTTTAAAGTGATTTAGATTAATCAAGTTTTAACTAAATATTTAGCTTACATCCAAATTCAGGCGGCTAAAACCGATGCAGAGTGGAATGAAAGCAGGTCTGATGGAACAGTTGTGTGGATTCACGGCCCTGGAGGTGTTAGACAGGCACCTCCTCACCCTCCAGTGGAGTGTCCTGAACAGATGTGGTTTAAACATTTTGCTGCTGAACACCAGAGCATGTTTCTGTGTGCAGGGATGGTGCAGGGCGCACGAGGCCTGATGCTCTCCTCCATCCTGCTGTCGCTCCTCTCCCTGCTGGTGGCCATGGTGGGGATGAAGTGCACCACCTGCATGGAAGAACAACCTCAGCTGAAGGGCAAAGTGGCGATGGCCGGAGGGATTGTCTTCGTCATTGCTGGTAAAACCTTGGTCCCTGAGAATGATTTGGTTTTAACAACATCTGGAGAGCGTTCGTCTTTGTTTTCTGTTCATCTCTTTTTTATTCTTGTGGACATGCTGATGCCTTCGTTCTCCAGCGTTCACAAACAGACTGGTGTGAGGCTGTAAACCACAACATCAAAGGGAATGCTTTCTGTTCAGGTGTGCTGAGTCTGGCTGGAACCTCCTGGTATGGAAACAGAATAGCACAAGACTTCTACAACCCCTTCACCCCGACTAACTCCAGGTAAGGAGGCCCTCGTCGCTTCTTTAACCTGAAAGCCTCGAGGACCAGGTGTTTCCTGCTGGGACAGACAGCCCTGCCCTGTGGGCTCCAACCCTAAAGTCCTACCTGTAACAACAGCTAACGGCTGTGTTTAGTTACATTCAGTTCCTCACACAACTTCAAATGCTTCAACGTAAAGTGTTATTGTTAAAGTTAGGTGTAATTAAATACAGGTGTTATTTTTCCCTGTTTTACCTGTTAACATGTGTCCTTCACAGGTATGAGTTTGGGAGTGCCCTGTACGTCGGCTGGGGGGCTTCCTTTCTGAGCATTATAGGTGGGGCCTTTCTCTGCTGCCACTGCTCCAGCCAGACCTCCAGGAAGAGTCCAAAGTACCCATCATCCAACGCTGCAGCAGGCGGCAGGGGCTACGTGTAGGCGGCCTCGGCTACCGGCAGACGGCCAGCCTTCTGGTCTCAGACCTAAACTCAACAAAATCAGACATTCCACCTTATTCTGGCAGAAATGTGCCGAGACACCGAAAAACCACAGAAACAAAACATTGTGTGCTCATTAAATGTATTATTTTAGACTAAATGTTTTTTTTAGATGACTAAAATGTAGGTTAGATTATTCTAACATTACTGCCCGAGTTTCATGTTGCCTTTCACTTATTTGTTGCTTCTTCTTTTCTAAAATAAAAACCAACAACATTCTGCGTTTTGTGTGTGTGGGTGTGTGTGTGTGTGGGGGGTATACCTACATGTTAAAGTGATGGTCAACCCTGTCTCAGAGTCTTACTCCACCCACATTTCAATTTTGAAAAATGCACCACTAGCAGGCATTGCCTGGCGGACCGAGAGGGTGGGGGTGCAGCCATAATGAAGATGGACGGCTAACGAGGTGACACTAGCTTTTGACTCAACCTGAGCAGTCATTTGAAGTGAAGGACTTTTCTCCCCTTCTTAAACCTAAATTTATACTTCTCCACCAGCTCCAGGAGGGAGAGACACGCATGGATGGAGAAGTTTACCTTGAGACTTCTCCATCTCCTGGGGAGTGTTGCAAAGCAATTCCCCGCCAGGACAACAGAGGGTGTAGTGCTATTCTGGGGTATCCGGGCATGCATCTATATGTTCCTAACCGAGCACTTCGCTCTCAGACTGCAGGTCTACTGGTGGTTCCCAGAATATCTAAAATTAGGATGGGAGGCAGATCTTTTAGTTATCAGGCTCCTCTCCTGTGGAACCAGCTCCCAGCTTTAGTCCATGAGGAAGACACCTTGTCTACTTTTAAGACTAGGCTTAAAACATTTTTATTTATAGGGCCTATGGTTAAAATCTGATATTAGTCTAGATCTGGACAAGTGGGGGAGTAGAGGGAGGTGGAGTGTACAGTCGGTAAAGACGGCTCTCCCTTGCCCTGCCTCCAACATGCCTCCATCTAAATAGGATAGATTATCCAGAGTTATCTCTGTAGTTATGCTGCTATAGGCTTAGACTGCTGCAGGACACACTGACCACTTTTCACACTCTACTGCTTTCTTCTACAATCTGCTCTTTAACTGTACTATTTCCTGCTATTTCAGCTGTTAACTTTATTTTCTCTCTAAGTGTTTTTCTCCCCTCCAGATTGAAGTGGGTAACAAGCCCCGTGCCCTTAGCCTTGTGTACTGGACACACAGAGGCTTCGTGGCCTGATTGCTGGCAATAATAACAAAGTTCTTACCAGGCTGATGAAGACTTGGTTCACGGGAGGGGTTACCTTCCACATCCTGAATGCTCCAGTCCCTGGTAGAGTTACGCTGCTCGGGCAGTGCAGCAGCTCTACGACTCCTGCTGTTGAACCCTGCACCAGGTCCTCCCCTCCGCGCGTTGAGAAACTGCATAGCCAGCTTTTCTGCCTTCTGTCCATCCGTCAGCTTGTGCTCCTTAAGCCACGTCCTCACCTCCAGGGGTAGCACTCGTAGGAACTGTTCCAGGATGATGGCCTCACCAATCTGCTTCTTTGTGTGCTGCGAAGTCTTGATCCAGCATTGATAGAGTCCCTTCAGATGGCAGTAGGTCTCTGCAGGCGTTTCCTCTGGTGGCACCGCCATCAGTCAGAACCGTTGTCCGTAGGTTTCTGACAATATGTCAAACTTAGCGAGTAGCGTTACTTTCAAATCAGAACAACGATGGGCTTTCTCTTTCTCTTTCACCGTATAGGCTGCCAATGCTTTACCAGAAAGCAGCGGGACAAATCGACGTGCCCATTCAGTCTTCGGCCACTTCCAGGTTTTAGCAGTGCGTTCAAAGTGCATCAGATAATCCTCGATTTCCTCACCCGTTGTATATGGAGGGATCTTTGGATCAGAACGACTCTCCCAAGTACATCTTTGTCGTACATTATCTCGTCGATTTCTCAGATTTTTTTACAGGTGACGATGAAGAGGAATCTGTGAATGTGATGGGTTCCTTCTATAGAAAATATCTCTCCTTCTCCTTCTTCTTCTTCTTCTTCTCCTTCTCCTTCTACAAAACTTGTAGAACATGCTCCACAATGGGGAAATAATCTCTATTGCCAAGTGTAGCATGATGAAGGTCCTCTAATTTGTGGCAAAGGTCACATTTACCCAGCTGGGTCAAACTCATAACATGCCTGTTACGGATCCTGGGCTCCCGCACCTTGAATGGCCTAGTCCTGCTCCCACAATGCTGTTCAGGACCTTGGACAGGTCCTCCGTCAGGCTGGCCTCCGCCTCGGCCCGCCCACTCTGCACCAGCTGCGGACAATCTCCTGATGAGGAAATGATAGTGAAAAGGACTCTGGTTTCAGTTCCTCGGAGAGAGACTCACTGACCTAAAACCTCTGTCTTTCTCTCCTCGGTTAGATTCGTGTGACATTTGAGTAGCTTAGACTATAGTGTGAATAATAGTGTTTAATAGTGTTTAGTAACCGTTTGACCGTTTGAAGATCCGTTTGATTCTGCCCGAGTGAGGCTTTTTCGTTTCCGTTTCAGCTTTATAGCTCGCTTTTCGTTAACCCCCTTTTGGATATTGATAGCCGTCGAGTTTTGGTTTTTAGTTAGTTCCGGCTCGTTGTTTTCCGTTTTAGATCTCTAGTTATTGTCGTGTTTTCTTCCCTGGGACCGTTTGTCCCAGGTGTTTTGAGTTATCTCCGTGGTGGGTTTTGTTTAGTTTGACTTTGAACTTTTCCAGTCGAGGACTGTGCGTTTTGGTTAAATTCTGTGAAATAAATCCCTTTTATTCACCCTCACCCCTCCTTTCTCTGCATCAGTTTTTATGTTACCCCTTGCCACCACACCAAACACCTAGGGTTTGTAACAATGCCCTATAGGTTATAAATTGTAAGTCGCTTTGGATAAAAACGTCTCCTAAATGAATAAACATAAGCTGGGTCAAACAGTACTTTTAAATCCACAGATTAACCAAGGAGTCATGATGTCTGCGGAATATCATCCACTATCTGCTGCTGTTCCGTCCCAGAAGAAGGACACTTCAAGCTCACGATGATAATTAAATACTAATATTAATAAACTCTTTGATTTTATTACGCTTTATTATAATCATCATAAATGATCACTTGGTTCAGTATAAAGGTATTTTAACTACATGAAATGAATTATTATGCTTTGGGTATAATAATGATTAATTATGATTATGAGTGATGACAGGAATGTCTGTTCCAGCAAATAAGAAGGTCACTTCCACCTCATCCATCTAACACAGAGTTCATCTAAACAATAACTGCCAACACGTTTTGACGCATGACCAAAGCTTTCTTCCTGAGGGGGTGTGTTCTGAGAGCTTTGTAAACTAACCATCACCAGCTTCAAGTCAGTTCTTGAACCAACATCATCCTGAGGAGACGGGAACGGCCACCCTGACCCTCTGCCAAGCTGTTCTGTCACGCTGACAAGAATAGCTAAGAATAAACGACACTGTAACCAGCTGACGAAAACTCTTCCCAGAGTTATTGATTTCTGAATTAAGTTAAGATGCAAAAACTCCTTCAGAGTTACGGACTTTGAGAAGCAAATAGTTCCACCAGTCGAGTGAGCCAAGGAGACATCTCAGGACCGATTTGGTCGTGCTAGAGGTTTTTCTACCAACCTCGTGCCTGGAGGAAACCCATCTCCACCTGGACACTTTTTCAATCCAAAAAGGGGGTCTTCTGATTGGGTGAGGTAGACTTTGATGCTGTTTTCTCTAAGTAAACAACTCAGGAAGCTGCAAAACATCATTTCCATCCAGAACGCTTTCTCTCTCTGACAGAAACCTTCTGATAATTCCATTCATGCATCCAAACTCCTGGATATTTATACACGATACACGTCTAATCCTCATAGGTTAATCTGATTGGTCATTTCAAGAATCTCCAGCTGAATAGCAACAGTGTTGATTCTAGTATATAGATTAATCGCTACACAAGCCACGCATCTGAGGGTTGTTGACTTATTTACACACCATCGATCCAAAGTGTAGCATACGGTGGACACTTACACGGCAAGAAAAGAAAGTATTTACAATGAGTTTAGTCCAAAAATTCTCCGCTTCAGAGCATTTCTTCTCTCGCATGTCCACCAAACACGCCAACAGTCTACCCCCTGGCACTCCCACACCACGACAGGCAGTTATCCTCCTTATGAGGCTTTGTACCCCGCCCATGATTTACTCAGTGAAAACACATCCATTCACACTAAATCAGAAAAATAACCATAAACTAGACAATAACATTCCCCCTTTAGCTCATTCCCTCTAAGAGCAAAATACAAATAGAAAATGTTACAAAAATGCACATTTCCTGCATAAACACACTGAAAGTATTCCAACTATTTTTCCTCTTGTTAAGAAGAAGAAGAAGAAGATATCATTTCTATAGCGCCTCTCAAGATAAAAATCAGGAGGCGCTTCACAAAAACAAAAAAAAAATGTTAAAATATAAAAAAGCATTTAGAAAATGTTTAAAAATATATTTAAAATGAGCAAAAATAGGCAATTGGGATTTAAAAGACAAAATGTTATGAAAGAGAGAGAGTGAACAGGAAAGAGGGAAATCAGTGGATCCTGAGGAAGGTGGAATAGGTGGGGAGAGCAGAATAAAGAGAGAGAGGTGAAGAAGGTCATACAAAAGCCAGCTTGAACAGGTGAGTCTTCAGCTGCTTTTTGAACCAAGGCAGACTCTATTCTGCTTCACAGATAAACATCTAATCATTTTAAAAGACATTTCAAACATCAACATGGGCGTGTGTACCCTTGGGTACCTACCCCCTCTTAATATGGAAAGTGCGGGAATCGCGTTGAGGTTACAGAAAGAGACACATTTTCCCCCATATAAAATCTGTATTATCTGTTATTGAGAAAGGACCGGGCGGCCCATAGTTTCCTGCAGCTAGATGGTTTTTCAGGTCCTGGAAATACTGCTCGCAAGTGTAAGCCGGAGCGGAATTGGACTGAACTGACTGCTACAGCAGGTGAAATGGCAGGGTCATTTGTCTACCATCATCATTTCAAATGGGGAGACACCTGTAGACTCATGAGGAGTGGCCCGTATGGCCATGAGGACCAACGGAAGCTTCACATCCCAGTCTCGGTGATTAGAGGACATGTATTTCTTTAACATGCTGACAACCGTTCGGTTCATTCTTTCAACTTGGCCAGAAGACTGGGGCCGGAAACTAATGTGGAAATTGGCCTTTACACCCAAGATCTGCCAAAGATGTTCCATCACTTCAGAGGTGAAGTGAGTTCCCCTATCTGATGTAATGTCCAGAAATGGTCCGTTTTCACCTACAGATTGACCTACATGCTACTGGTCATCTGCAGACCTGATTCTATTCTCCAAGGTAGGGCTGCTCAATTAATCGAATTTTAATCACGATTACGATCTGAGTTTTGAACGATTATAAAAAATAAAACAAGCCGATTATTTGCTCCTCCCGCTTGCGCTGCCCTTAGTTGCAAATGAAGCGCTCCTCCACAGTGTTGCCAACTTGGCGACTTTGACGCTATTTCTAGCAACTTTTCAGACCCCCTTCTTGACTTTTTAATTCTAAAAGTACCTAGCGAACATCTCAGAAACATCTCTGGTAATCCTTAGCTACTTTCTGGATAACTGTCGTCGACATTTCCTGCAGGTTAGCTAAACACTCCGCCTGCGCTTCGGACCGTTCTTCACAACATTAGGAAAGGGAATGATGCAGTGATGTGTCGGTCGCTAAAGAAACGGCTCTCGGAGCCGGCTGCTTGTTGGAGTAACCAGAGTGAGTGACTCACACACCGTACCTGCGGACTCCTGAGCCGCTAAAAACGGCTAAATGTGCGCGTGCAGCATGCTAAACACACTTGCAGCTTGCCCGATTGCTGTGAGACCGGGTTGGGGAGTGCAGCTGTGGTCGGGACAATTATTACATTAACTGATGGACTTGTAAATAAATAGTTTACAAATAAGGTAGAAATAAGTTCCTCACGCTGATAACTAATGACTAACCTCTCTGAGGACACGGTGCTAGTGCACTCTCCTACAGCACATTGACACGACTCAATAAATGTTATGCAACATTTTATGAACATCAATTTATTTGCATTTATTTGTTATAAATGCTACTGTAAAATTCTTGCTGTCAGTATTTGCAAGATATTGGTATTTGGGTCTGTACTGGTTGGACTTACGAGTTAAACCAAGGTCTGTAGCCCTTGGGTCATAAACTATGAGCTATAAGTATATTGGTCTTTTTATACTGGGAATCAGGAGTTATTTTAGTGATCATCTTGTTTCTTATTTTTGTCCTGATTGTGCCCTGAGCAATTTTATGACTGAATAAAAACAAATAAAATCAACATAAATAGAAAAATCGTCCTAAATAATCGTGATCTCAATTTCAGTCACCATAATCGTGATTATTATTTTTGCCATAATCGAGCAGCCCTACTCCAAGGTGGATTTTACACTCTATCTTCCTACAAGCCCAGAAGGATACTGCAACCTTGTTGACATTTCAGGAGGAACACGATGTCAGCCTGTGTTCCCAAACAAAGCCTTCTCTGATAACACCGCAGGAGTGCCCACTCTCTGAATAAAGTGAAAGTTTTCATGAAATGAAATTAACAAATGTTATATGGATAATAATAAAAATGTTTTGATTAATATGTGCTTAAATCAATAAGGTTGATTGATCTGTGCTTGAAAGCATGAAATTAATTATTAGTAATGTTTGATGTGGCAAGGCAGTCGTCACCCACACTCAGACACAAGGACAAATTAAAGTTAAGTTAAACTCATGACACATAGATATTTCTTTACCCCAGATCAGAGCATCCGGTATCTCAAGAAGGTGTGACGTTCTGTGGGTTCTTGGTAATATCCCTTAGCATGGCACGTTCCGATTGGCCAAGACTTCATAACATGAGAATATTAAAACAGAATCACTCAGGTGATTCAGCAGTCGCATTCCAGCTTTCCATCATTCAGCATTCAGTTCTAGAGAAAGAGCTACGGCACGGCCATCCGGAGCGAAAACTCTTTAACCCTGAGCATTTTTAGCAAGCCGCCAAAACCCTGCTAACAGCTGCCTGCCTCTGACACGGCAAACGGTTCCTGCAGAACAAGCTGATATTGTTCAGACTTCCTAAGAGTCCTTGTAGACGCATACGGTTTCACCCATCTGTTGTGACCCGGAAAACATCTCTGGACTGGAGAGTCAATGCTGCGGTTACTCGGCACCCTCGGTGCCAGAGGTCATCCGATCTCTCTGACCTTCGGATCCAGGAAGAGGGTCTTCCAAAGGGTGAGGTAGACACACAGATAGCGTCTGATGCCTTTTTGATAAGAATCAACTTCATAGCTTAACACAAACCAAATTCTTTCGTCACCCAGAACTCAGTTCTTCTAGATACGAAGGCTCTGATAACCTCACAATAACATATAGTCATCATACATCACATTCCATCCACCTAGATCTATCCATCACAGTAAATATGAGTTAACTTGTCATGTGTTTAATTGTTTGGAAAACAAATTCTTACTTTTTATTAACCTGACTTTTTTCTTGAATCAAGACGAAGTGTTCTACAACCGCTGAATGAAAAAAGATTCCCATTTATGTTACGTCCCCGACATGAGATCGTAAAAATGTGAAGGATGGGGATAACATAAAAACTGGTGGCGGAGTTTAAAATGGGTTTATTCGTACAAAAGGTATTAAAACACAAGCAAACAGATCTCTCTAAAAGGTTAACATCACGAATTATCAACTATAAAAACACCTGGTAGAAACTTATATTAAAAGTTTACCGAAACAAAGGTGTTCTAAAAGCCCGAAGTTGATAAAAGTCCCAAACAATTTACTGATTAAAACACCCAGTAAAAGCTTATTCTAAAAGCTTCACCCACACGAAGGTGTTTAAAACCGAAGTCAGTAAAATTGCACAAACCAAGTTAACCTTTACAAAACACCGAGCACAAAAAAAAAACAAAAACAAAAGAAAAAAAGATTCCCAGAATCTTCTAATTAACATCCAAAGACCAAGCAGGTTGATATTCCATATTTATATAGAGTATCACAGCTTTTTGGCCATAGGTAAAGGTAACATATTGAGCTTTTAAAGCACTAAATTTACCAATCTACACTGAGTTAACACGTGCGGAGAGACCGAACTGGAAGAAGATGTGATTCATCAAAAGGACAGCAGTCGTTTGTGCCATGTCGTTAGGTGCTGGCACAACCCATGTGGTGAATGCACAGGTCACGGCCAAGAAGTATTTGTTACCTCTGCTGGACTTGGTCAGTGGCCCCACCCAATCGAATTGCAGGTCCGACCACGGTGTGGACGTTCCCCTGCTTTGTAGAGGAGCTCTGTGGATGGGGCTAGATGGCTGAACTTGACAGCAAACCAAGCAGCTCTGGATGTAGTCTGAGATGTCTCGACGCATCCCTGGCCAAAAAGCAGCCTGGCTCATGCACCGAATGTGGCCTTGACACCTTTGTGTCCAGCCGAAGGAGAGTCATGAGCTTGCGTGATCATACTCCCCTTAGGGACAGCGGCGCCACAAGAACAGGCGATGACGGAGGCTTGGAGATGTGCATCAGCAACCCTTCAAACAGTCTCAGTGTGACACGAACACAAAAGAGAGCACGGAGCTCAGGAACAGAGTCAAGCTCGACAGAAGAAGGCAGATGAGCTGTCGAATCAGAAAGGTACAGGATCATCCTGCTGATAGCAGGGTCCTGGGACCGAAAAGGTCATTCTCAGAAAAGACAGGTTGGACAGACACAAAACCATCGGATGTTCGAGAGGTGGGTGTGTTAGCAGCCTTAGCTCGAGTGACGACACACACGCGGGGTGGGTCTGACTAAGAAGACACATCGTCATGGAGCCACAAGGGATTGAAGGACCATGGCGTACCAACAGCTGCACCTTGTTTGGCAAGAGAGTCTGCAAGGTCGTTCAGATCCTTTTCAGTTCCGGGTGCATGGGAATGTCCTTTGACTTTACGTCAATAGATCTGCATGTCATGTGGTGTCGCTAGGGTATCACAAGCCATGAAAAGGTCTTGATGTTTAACTGGCTTCCGGTTAGAGGTTAAGAACCCGTTACTTTTCCAAGAGAGTAGATGACAAATGAAATGGAGACGCGCGTAGTCCGAGTCGGTGCAGATCATCAGCTCGCAGACTCCACGGTCAGCAGCAAGTTGTAGCACTATCAAGATCCAAGCCACTTCTGCAAACTGTAAGGTCTGAGGGCCCAACTGGTAACACCAAGAGGCTTTCTGGTTGGCGTGTAACCAAACGACGCCCACGCCTGAACGAGGTTCAGCACCATGCGGAAAGGAACTGCCATCAACGTACACAGTAGGCAATTCGACACAGAGAGCTTGGTCGAAGTAGTGGTGGTTAGGGTTCAGCAGAGTCTGGGGAGGGTTAGCAGGTAGGACTGATGCGACAGCGTCATCCGAGCAATGTTGGCACGCAGCCAGACCCATGCCAAGTGGGTTACAGCAGTTTTGCGTGTAGCGTACTTCAATGTCGAGGCTCTGAAGAGCAAGCAGCCATGACGCAATGCGTGCATTGGTCACCACACCATCTCTGATGCGTTGACTGTTAAGGAAGGTCACTGGCTGATGTTGAGTTTCAATGATGATTTTCTGTCCACCGATGTAGCTGGAAAAGTGTTTAACTGCCCACATGGCGGAAAGCAAAGCTTTTTCACAGTCAGAGTATTTTAACTCAGGAGTGGAATAGAGCTTACTAGCATAGGCTACGACATGCCTGTCGCAGTCATATACTTGATAGAGACCGGCACTCAAGCAGTTAGATGAGAACCCGACCTCAAGGTGGAACTCTTTGTCACAAAGCGTCAGGCATGGAGCTGAGCATGATGCGGCCTTCAGGTCATCCATGGCCTGTTGCTGCTGCTCAGTCCACTCGAAAGGCACAACCTTTTTCAGCAGGGCAGTCAGAGGTCTTGCCATTTCAGCGTAGTGTTCTACGAACTGGCGAGAGTAGTTGCACACACCTAGAAAACTCAGAAGTTCAGAGACATTTGTAGGAGATTTGATGGTGGCAACTCCTTGAATTCTACCTTGTTGAGGCTGCACTCCCTATGGTCCCACAAGGAGGCCAACAAACGGAATCTTTGACCTGCAGCACTAACCTTTGGCGGGAGAAATCTTTGCACCAGCAGCTGCGAGCTGACATGCGACGTGGTCCAGCTTGGATAGGTGGTCATCCAAGTTACGCTTGTGAACAAGAATGTCACCAGGCTTTGTCCAAGAAGATGTTGAACTCAGCTGGTGAGTTGGAATAGCCAAAAGGACACCGAGTGAAGGTGTACTGGCAGTTGGCGAAGGTGATGGCTAATTTATATTGGTCAGATTTATGGACAGGGATTGTCCAGAATCCAGACGCAATGTCAAGAGTGGAGAAGTATTTAGCATCTCTCACCTTCGGAAGTTCTTGTTCCAGGCGCGACATTGGCCACCGAGACACAGGAACTTGTTGGTTGAGTTTCCTGTAGTCAATGGTCAATTTTGTGATAAAATGAATGGACCTGGAGAAAAAGCTTTTGCTGGTAGTGCCGGATTAAAATACGCCAGCAGGTGGCGGTACCGGATGGAGGAAGGAACCTGGTCAGAGAGGAAGAGACACGAGTGCGTCACTTCCTGTTTCACCAAGGCCTTCAAACTAAAAGAACTAGCAGATTTGATTTTTTTTTTTAGAATTATTGGCTTAACGCCGAAAGCCAAAAGTGTACCCAGGAGGGATTTTGAGTGGAGGCGCGGACTCACTGCGGCGGATTGTTGATAAAACCCCTGAAGGAGCTTCAGTGATGATATCAACAGTGATCACCGTTAGCAACTGCTATTTAGCTTTGCCACGTCAGCAGGCCTTGACCAATAAGATTAGGCATTTAAGTTTAATTTACTAGAGAAATCAACATCTTCGACAGACGTTATTCATTTCACATAGGCTCTCATAATTAAATTGTTGAAATAGTGGGATTTACAGGGAATAATACCTCGTGACGTCGCTCTTCTGCATGGGCTAATCTGTAGCCGTTGTGCTAAGCTAGCTCCGCGTCGTGGGAATATTGTGCACTATCTGAGTCAGTAAACGACTGCAGCGTCAGACCTGGTCTGGAATAAACCCAAAAGGGTATCGTCCGGTATGGATCTTCAAACAAAACCATGGCTGATCAGACCTGGTTAGTTGTTTAGCCCTGTGCTAATGTCGGACTTCTCTGAGCCGAGTAACACACAGCATACACAAAAGTGACAGAATCACACAAACAAACGTGACTAAATCACACAAATGAACCCACATGCACTTAATTTTAGGAGTTTAGATGAGTTGAAAGCAAACGCTTATGAACGACACAGACTTGGTGTACAAAGAGTCAGTGCTCATCAAGATAAGCCGCTCCTTTCGGAGAGGAATGTACAAAGAGTCAGAAATAACACGAGTTTATTGATTTATGTTTATGTTTCTGTATTTAGCAGACACTTTTGTCCAAAGCGACTCACAAATGACTTACAAGTGATTTGATAAAGATGAGCCGGCTACGCCATTATGTAAGAGGGTATAATATGTTGCTTTTAAGCTTAATATATTACCTTTACTTATGAAAAATAAGATGTGATATTCTGTATATTTATAGGACATCAACCTGCTTGATCTTTGAATGTTTAATCAGAATAATTGGGATTCTTTGCTTTTTCAGGGATCATAACACACTTCGTATGAATTCAGACAGAGTCAAGTCTATAAAAAGTAAGAAATTTTTGTTGTTATAAGCTAAAGAGTTGATTTATCAAAACGGCATCAGACGCAATCTTGTCGTGCCTACGTACCCAGATAGGAACCCCCGTGGTAGATCCGGAATGTCGGGAATCTGTGTAGACCCCCAGGTACCGAAATCTGCAGGATCAACCGCAGTACCACTAGACCGGTCTCGGGTTGGTCCCAGGTCACAACAGCATGACGGTTGGTTGCGTCTAAGACGAATGGACTCTGAAGGAGTCTTGGCTGTGTAAGCTTTGTTCTGAAGGAGCAAGTTTCTGAGTTGCTGCAGCGTTCAACAGGTTTTGACAGCTTGTCAAGAGATGTGGTGGTTAGAGAGTTTCCTCTGGTGGCCAGTCCGGAGTTCGGCTCAAAAACTAACTGAATCACTCAGGAAGAGATTCTGTTTTAATATTCCCATATCATGATTACATGGCCAACCAGGATGTACCATGTTAAGTGGTGTTAACAAACGTCAGAACCACACGCCTTCTTTCAGATGGAAGGTTCTCTGATTGGGGATAAGAAAATCCCTACGTGTCATGAAATTACTTTAACCTTGTGTATGCGTGTATGGCTGATTAGCTCATCACGTAGACTGATTATCAGACAAATGGATCATTGCAGGACAATATTCATTTCAACCTTATTAACTTAGGCACAGATTAATCCAAGCATTTCATTTAACCATAATGTTCATTTCATTATATGGTTAATTAACTCATATAAGCTGAAAATGTTCACTTTTATTCAGAGGCAGGAGGAATCCTGTATAAGAGAAAGCTTAAGGCCTTGAAACTGGAACAGTTTTGTTGACAATATGTTCTCCTGTGTTCCGAGCTGCAGAGGCCTGGACTCCAGCTGATAGAAAAGCAGAGTCCAGCAGATTAAAGGCACTAGATGTAGACTTGTGTCTCCCTGTGACCGGATACTGAATAGGTCAAACTGTAGATGAAAAACGGACCATTTCTGGATACTACACCTGGAAGGCAGAACAGCAACAATGATCCTACTCCTGCATGAGACACAAAGGATGGAGGAACTACACATCCCTCTCGCCCTCTCTTTGATCCACCAGCTAAATCATAATAATCTGGAAGAATGAAACTTCCATCTTTTTCCCATTTTGTGCTGTTTTCTAAATTATGTAATCACAACAGGTTTCAGCTCCCCCTCCCAACTAAAGTCTGATGATAATCACACGGCTCAGGAGGATCACCCCAGACAAGCACAAAGCCAAACACACAAGCTCAGCTCACACACTTGTTCTGAAATGATCAAAAGTCAAACACCTGATTCAGATGTGTTTAAGGACTGACATGCAGAAGAACATGGCCACAGGGAGGAAAATCAGCAGAATCCCTGTCCCAGCATGCCCCGGCACGGGAGCACTAAGGAAAACGGAGTTACAGGCAGCATGTGCCTGTACATGCATGTGACGTCTTTCTGATGTTTTAGTGGAGAATAGTAAACAACACGTTCTAGCCTGGCTGCATGACGGCGCAGTGGTTAGCGCTGATGCCTTGCTGCAAGAAGGTCTGTCTAAATTGTCCCTGTGTGTGTGTGTGTGTGTGTGTGTGTGTGTGTGTGTGTTGCCCTGGACTGGCAACCTGTCCAGGGTGAACTCCGCCTGTTTGCCTGTTGACTGCTGAAGATAGGCACCAGCCCCCCAGCGACCCTGGATAGACAAGCGGGTTCAGATAATGGATGGATGTTCTAGCCTTATCTTCACCGTTATAACAGTGGAACATGTACGTGAAACACAAGAATGAGTGTAGCCCAACGTCAGAGTGGATGTTTATTCTCTTCTTGCTGCTGCTTCTACGTATTCTGTCGTTCATAGGATCCTCTATCACCTTTTATTAATTTTCAGTCTTCTTCTTTCTTCCTCCTCATTTGTAAATATGTATATATATATATATATATATATATATATATATATATATATATATATATATACACACACACACATACTACTGGCCCCAATAGGCACCTCTGTTGTCAAACTGCCACCCAGGGCATGGAGACCCCAGCCCATCCTACCAGGGCCCAAAGCAGCAGCATTACAGAGCCTCACGGAGTCCGAGGGCACCAACCCAGCCCCACCCCAGCAGAATATCTATGCCCATCCCTGCATTTGCACAACTTCCAGAATATATAAGACATGGGACATCCAGGTAAGGTTGGGTCCTCCCCCTCCTGGGTGTCTATGGTTACATTGTGATGTCTTAGTAAATATTCTATTTGGTGAGAGATAAACTTTATTGTATTTATCCTAGTGGATCTATAATTAAACGGGTAAACTAGTAGTAGCACATCCAACGTCAAGGAAAGCAAAAAGTTATTATCAGGAGAGGGAGAATGTTTAAGTGGTTAGCAGCAGTGTGCTAGATGATGGTCCCCTCCATGAGACCACCACAGCTCAGCAGAACATCGTTGTAGCTTCTTCTGGGGAAAAAAAACACTTAGAGAGAAAATAAAGTTAACAGCTGAAATAGCAGAAAATAATACAGTTAAAGAGCAAATTGTAGAAGAAAGTAGTAGAGTGTGGAAAGTGGTCAGTGTGTCCTCCAGCAGTCTAAGCCTATAGCAGCATAACTACAGAGATAACTCTGGATAACCTAGCCTTTTTAGATGGGGGCATGTTGGAGGCAGGGCAAGGGAGAGCCGTCTTTACCGACTGTACACTCCACCTCCCTCTACTCCCCCACTTGTCCTGATTTAGGCTAACATCAGATTTTAACCATAGGCCCTATCAAATAAAAATGTTTTAAGCCCAGTCTTAAAAGTAGACAAGGTGTCTGCCTCACGGACTAAAGCTGGGAGCTGGTCCACAGGAGAGGAGCCTGATAAGTAAAAGATCTGCCTCCCATCTTAATTTTAGATATTCTGGGAACCACCAGTAAACCTGCAGTCTGAGAGCAAAGTGCTCGGTTAGGAACATATGGAACAATCAGATCACTGATGTATGATGGAGCTTGATCATTAAGAGCTTTATATGTGAGAAGGAGGATCTTAAAATCTATTCTGAATTTAACAGGTAGCCAATGTAGAGAAGCTAAGACAGGAGAGATATGATCTCTTTTTTTAATTCTCATCAGAACTCTAGCTGCAGCATTTTGGACAAGCTGAAGGCTTTTAACTACATTCTGTGGACTTCCTGAGAGTAATGAATTACAGTAATCCAGTCTTGATGTAATAAATGCATGAACTAGTTTTTCAGCATCACTCCTGGAAAGGATGCTTCTAATCTTAGCAACATTCCAAAGGAGGAAAAAGGAAATCCTACAAACCTGTTTAACCTGGGATTTGAATGACATGTCCTGGTCAAAGATAACACCAAGGTTCTTTACTTTGTTCTCGGAGATTAATGTAATGCCATTCAGGTCAGGTGATTGACTAAGCAATTTCTTTTTCTGGATTTCCGGTCCAAAGATGAGAACTTCCGTCTTGTCTTGATTTAAAAGCAAAACATTTGAGTCATCCAATTTTTTATGTCCTCAAGACAAGCCTGTAATCTACTCAACCGATTAGGTTCATCAGGGTTAATGGATAAATATAGCTGAGTATCGTCAGCATAACAGTGGAAGTTTATCCCATGCTGTCTAATGATTTTACCAATTGGGAGTATATATATAGTAAAAAGAATTGGTCCAAGCACTGAACCCTGTGGTACTCCACAAGTAACCCTGGAGTATGAAGAAGATTTGTCATGTACATTTACAAAATGAAATCTGTCAGACAGGTAGGATTTAAACCAGCCTAGCGCTGTTCCTTTGATCCCTACAACATGTTCAAGTCTTTCTAAAAGAACATTGTGATCAACTGTGTCAAAGGCAGCACTGAGATCTAACAAGACTACAACAGACACAAGATTCTTATCTGAGGCCATGAGAATATCATTTGTAACTCTCACTAATGCAGTTTCACTGCTGTGATACTCTCTAAAACCAGACTGAAATTCCTCAAACAGAGCATTAGTGTTTAAATGCTGACATACTTGGATGGCCACTATTTTTTCCAGGACTTTGGATAAAAATGGAAGGTTAGATATTGGTCTATAATTCATTGGGTCATCTGGATCCGGAGAAGGCTTCTTAAGTGAAGGTTTGATTACAGCAACCTTAAAATCCTGTGCTACATATCCATTTACTAAGGATAGATTGATTATATCTAGAATGGGGGCAGTAACCAAAGGAAATGCTTCTTTAAATAATTTGGTTGGGATTGCATCCAAAATGCAAGTTGAAGGTTTAGATGAAGCTAATATTTTTGATAACTCTGAAAGCTCAACTGGATCAAAACGGTTCAAGCACAGATGAGGTTCTACAGTCACCTCTGATGCTGCCTCACTTACTGAGCAAGAATAAATCGCATTAGGGAGGATGCTAAAGATTTTGTTTCTCATAGATTTAATTTTACTTGTGAAAAATCCCATAAAGTCGTTGCTTCTGAGGGCTAAGGGAATAGATGGCTCAGAGCTATGATTCTATGTAAGTTTAGCAACTGTACTGAAAAGAAATTTAGGATTATTCTTATTCTCTTTAATTTACGCTGAAATAAGCAGTTCTAGTTTCTCGAAGCTTATTTTTATAAAGCACAAGACTATTTTTCCAGGATAAGTAGGCCTTCTCATGGTGCGTAGAGCGCCATGTTCTCTCCAATTTTCTAGAGTTTTGTTTTAAAGCTCATAAATGAGAATTAAACCAGGGAGCCAACTTCCTGTCCCTAATTATCTTCTTTTTAAAAGGGGTGTCAGGGACTTCCACCAGCCAGAGAAGCACTGCTGATGAGTCTGAAATCTCCATTTTATTTTGGTGAAGCTTCAAAAGTAACATGAACTCAACCTAATCAATGTAAATTAGTCAGAATGACACCAGCACAAGACTATCACCTTACAGACACACCAGGTTCAACTTAAATAGTGGCTGATCAGACCACTCTACAAACAGGAGGGGAACAATTAACATACAATTAACACACACATCCTCACACACACAAACTAACCAGTCTAATCAATTCAGGTAACTCAAACAACTAAACCATAATTACAAACTCCCAATCCATAATAGAAAATTTCTACATTAAATTAAACACAAGCATAAACATGAATCTCCCCTCCCTTGCGAGTTGGTAGATCTCAGGAGTGCTGATTAGGCTTCCTGAGGAAATGAGCTGCAGGTGTGAGACTCCTTGGGCAACTCCAAGTCACTGGCAACTCAAATAGAAGTACAAAATTAACACATGCATTCATAAACAGAAGACTGATTGTGTGCACATTAACCAGTCATCCTGGACAGAACACAGAAAACAAACATTACCAGAAGACCATGTGCCTGAGGTGACAGACACTGCTGTCACAGGGGCAACATCATCTAATGCCACACGTAAAGAGGAAGTAACATTATGAACTAAGGCATCAATTTGTGAAGGGCTTGAAATGAAAATATTGCCCTCTACTACGTTCCTCTGAGATGCTGAGGACAGTAAAGATGGAACAGCGTTGTCAGATAGAGACTGACTATAGTGAAATTTACTTTCATGTCTCGAGAACTCAGTTATAAAAAACTCAAAGGTTATCAGAAAGTGGACCGAGAGGACTGGATTATGTGGAAAGATCGTTATTTCCTCACACTCTATGCCAGGGGTGTCAAACATACGGCCTGCGGGCCGGATCCCTCCCGCAAACGGGTTAAATCCGGCCCGCGAGATGGTTGTGTAAACTTTATTTTCATACTTTAAAATGTAGAGTGAAAATAAACTTATCTTTGTGAGCAAGTTTTCTCTGTAATGAGTATAAATAAAACAAAGCTGCGCCCAAGGCTCACACAAGAACTTGAATCACATCCTGAAGTTGGCTACCACTCAGGATGTGACTTCTGATATTGATGTGCTGGTGAAAGCTAAAAGATGTAAAGTAAAATGAGTCAAATATACTTTAAGTGCTGCATGAAATTGAAATAGCCATGTGATCTGTAAGCTCTTTGAATTGCTAAGGAATGTTTTTATTGATTTATTGATTTTTAATTTTTTTTCTCCAAATTTTCAAGTACACTTCAGGTGTTGTGCTATTTTGGATACACTGTCCTCAGGCTCCAGCTTTGTTTTACATTGATTGTATTAAAACAAAGAAAATAATCTGAAGTTGTTTTTAATTTACCGGTCTGGCACACTTGGGACTAGATTTCACTCAATGTGGCCCCTGAGCTAAATTGAGTTTGACACCCCTGCTCTATGCCATAAGTCAGCACAAGGTCCAATGTATGATGGCAGGAGTGGGTGGAGCTATGTATTCTTTGGGTAAAACCAATTGAGTCTAAGATATTACTAAAGGCTACATTGAGGCTATCATTTTCAATGTCCACATGAATGTTAAAATCCCCCACTATAATGACCTTATCAGCAGTGGCGGCTGGCCAGTAGAGGGCGATAGGGCGCCGCCCTCCCAGTTTCCCCTGTGTTTTTAATTTTTATTTAAAAAAATAAATAAAATAATTAACAATAATCACATATTCTAAGTTAATTGTGTGTTTTGTAACAAAAATAAATCATATATATCTATATTGGTCTCTGCCAATCTCTGCCGATCTCTGCCGATCTCTGCCGGTCTCTGCCAAGCGGTGGAGGCTGTGTGCTGTATTTCAATCGCCCAAACAAGACGGGACCAGTTGTCCAATTGCTGACAAGAAAATCAAAGGGTAGGAATGGGAATGTATCCAATCAGCGTCGACGTTGTTTCAGAACGTTTCAGAAGCATGATGGGCGATAGAGCTACCGCCAAGGCTTTCGTTGGTGTTCGGTAGAACTCGGAGAGTCTCGACTCCAGCACGTTTTTGGTCGTGACTCGTGACGGTCGTGACGCAGACGTAGACATGGACGCCAGTGCGCCTACAACATGGATACCGGATCTCAGCAGCCACTGAATTCAGTTCGGTCTCTTCTCCAGTATCCGTTCGAGAGGAGAACTATGGTGGAAAAACTTAATGTCAAAGAGCTTGGACCAGATCAGCCCAACGTAAAGATAAGCCAGCAGGAGGAGGAGAGAGGTAAACTGTACACACGACGCTTCTCCCAAAATTGGTACACCACGAAGCAGTGGCTAGCTGGATGCAATCACTGCTAATGCGTTATTTTGCTTTCTGTGTTTGTTATTCAAAACGACTGGGATCCACAGAAGGTGGATGTGGAACTTGTGTCTCATTGGGGACTCCATTCATTCTCTGACTGAGGAATGCAGCGCATCAGTGCAGCAGCCAACAAAGAAACGGAGGACGTTTGGACAGGGAGAACAGCAGCTGGGTGCAGAGGTAAGCTGTACATTACATTTCTGTAAACAAGACAATCAGAATCAGAAATCCTTGGTTGCCCCACAAACCGGGACATGTGTTTAATAACATGTTTAATGTGCAATAACTGTAAAAACTAATTTCAACACACATACCTATTATACATATTTAATCATGTAAATGTGTATTTCAAGTAAATTTGTACATACATCAATCTGATTCCATTTTACTTGTTACACTTCTGCTGCAGCAAACAAATTTCCCAGCTTTTGGGACAATAAAACATTTCTGATTCTCAATGAGATGTTTTTACATTTGAAGTAAAAACATCTCATTGAGAACCAGAAATGTTTTATTGTCTCAAAAAGTGGGAAATATGGCATTTGTAAGAGGATACTGATGACATTATTTCCTATGAAAGTGTTTCCACTTTCCATAAGTCCTAACAGTGTAAATTTCTGGCATTTTGTCTAAGTAGTGTTTACTACCATTACTGTAACAGTGACCTGCTCATAATTTTTCGTGTTCACTCAAATGTTGAAATTAAACAAAATGTTTTTGTTACTTGCCTCTTGCATTGCCTATTTACCATTTATGGTCGTGTTATTTTATGTGCAATTTAATGCAGTATTTTTCAACCTTGGTCCGCAAGGCAGCGTGCCAATAGTCAGACACACCTGGATTAATCAGTTTGTCCAATGATGTAAGACAGGAAATAAAAGAGCTGTGCTTAATTCAGGAAATAGTGAAGTTGTGCACAAAGCTCAGAAAGCACAAGTTTGTTTAAAAAAAAATAGCACAGCCCCACCAAAAATATTTTTCACCAGCCGCCACTGCTTATCAGTCTTTAGCACCAAATCAGATAAAAAATCAGAGATCTGATCCAAAAACTCAGAATAAGGGCCTGGTGGACGATATAAAACTACAAACAACAGTGGTTTTACAGTTTTGCAATCTGGATTAGGAAAACTAAGAATAAGATGTCTCCTCCTTGAACCGTCACCTTATCGTGGTGGAGGAGTTTAAGTGCCCTAATGATCCTAGGAGCTATGTTGTCTGGGGCACTTTGTGCCCCTGGTAGGGTCTCCCATGACAAATTGGTCTTAGGTGAAGGGTGAGACAAAGAACGGTTCACAGGATCTTTCATGGATGAACTATCAAGGAGTCGGAGTACCCGGCCCGGAAGGGTTACCGGGGTCTCACCCTGGAGCCAGGCCTGGGGTTGGGGCCCGTGAGCGAGCGCCTGGTGTCCGGGCTTTTGCCCATGGGGCCCGGCCGGGCCCAGCCCGAACCGGATACATGGGCTCATCCAACTGTGGACCCACCACCCGCAGGAGGAACATGAAGGGTCCGGTGCAGTGTGGATCGGGTGGCAGACCAAGGCGGGAGCCTTGGCGGTCCGATCCCCGGACAAGGAAACTGTTTTTTGGGACATGGAATGTCACCTCGCTGGCGGGGAAGGAGCCGGAGCTTGTGGCAGAGGTTGAGCGGTACCGGCTAGATATAGTCGGACTCACCTCGACACATAGCATCGGCTCTGGAACCCAAGTCCTTGAGAGGGGTTGGACACTCTCCTTTGCTGGAGTTGCTCCAGGTGAGAGGCGGGGGGCTGGGGTTGGCTTTTTGTTAGCCCCAAGACTCTCTGCCTGTGTGTTGGGGTTCACCCCGGGGGACGAGAGGGTAGCTTCCCTGCTTCTTCAGGTCGGGAAACGGGTCCTGACTGTTGTTTGTGCTTATGGGCCAACTATCAGTTCAGAGTACACACCCTTTTTGGAGTCCCTGGCAGTGTTAATTTTGACAGGAAATTTTAATTTTATTTTAGTCTTAGTCTTTTGGCTAAAAATTAATTTTAGCCTTAGTCCAATTTTAGTCATTGGATATATTTTAGTCTTAGTCCCATTTTAGTCGACGAAAATAACAAGTAATTTTAGTTGATAAAAATAAGCAATTTTAGTTAACAAAATGCAAATATTTTTTCTAATGAAGTAATTTCCTACTTTTGTATAGAGCACGGAAAAACTAGTGTAATTTAATACACAGGGTCCAAACTCTTAACCACCACTGATCAGATATAGCACACACAGCTAAGAACATAGAAGATTTGAATAAAAACAACACTTCACATGTTTAACACTTACGTGTTTAATAAAAAACAAAAAGCACACTGGAAATGACAAAGGTGCTCTTTTTAGCAATTGCACAACAAGAATTTACAAGAACAGCAAATTTAAACATGTTAACCCTGAGTCTGTAGATATTCACTTGTTACAACACAGGCTCAACCAAACAGTGTGAATATTTATTTGCTGCGATTCATTTTGAGGAAAGCACTTCGTGCTAGTGTGACCTTTGCTCGGTTGCGTTTCCCTCTAGTGAGGTCACCTGTGATACTGAACACTCTTTCTGCAAAAGATTGAGAAGCTGGCATTGCCAATATGTCTAATGCTAATGGTTTCAGGCTGTGATAAAATGTCACATTTTCCAAGCCAAAACTCCATTCCTGTTTCACAAGTGATGGACTGTGAGAGCTCTTCCTTATACTGGCTTATCTGCTGTCTAACACTACACTTGGAAGATTTTGGTTTAGGCTTTGTTCCGAATTTGGAGAGAAACCTGAAGACTGGTTGTCTGGAGGAGGAGGAGGCAGATGATGAAGAGGAGGCGGCGGCGGGTGGTGCCGGTTCAGGTCCATTCAGTTCCTCCAGATCAGAGTGGTTCTCCTGTGTCTGAGAGCACCGAACAACATACCCTTCTGCCTGCTTGAGCAGCTCCTGAATGTTATCATCAGCCACATTGAGGAGGGTCTGACACACAGTAGGATTGAGAAAGCAAGCAGCTGCTACAAGTGGGGAAAACGTGTCATCTGAGGGATCAAGTACCCAGGCAAAACGCTGGTTCACATTCCCTTCCATTTTACGTGCTAGAGCAGCAACATCTCGACTTGTGTTTTGTTCCACATCTGCCAGATGGCTGAGTAAATCAAAGAGAGCAGGGAGTATTAATGACATAGACATTGTCTCACTCTGAAGAGTTTGTGTGTGCTCAGCAAAAGGCTGCAAAAGTTCTTGCATTGACTTCAGCTTCTGCCACTCACATGAGAGCAAGCAGTCCCATCCCATCTCGTCTGCTACTTCACAAACAGATTCTTTAACTTTGAGGAGACGTGCAACCATTTCACAAGTACTTGACCAGCATGTGGGGCTGTCATTCACAACAGTTAGGCCGCACTCATCCAAAATCTTCTGTGTTGCGACTGATGACTTGCGAAAAAGTTTCACGATTGATCGGACTTTGTTCAAGACTCTGTTGATGCTTTCCTCCTTGTTTATCATGTGGACAACAAGCTGCAGCGTATGGACGACACATGGCATCCTGTCCATGCCCATGTCCTGACACTGCAGGTTTTCTGTCTCCTTGGAATCACTTTCACTTAGGATGGATGCATCTGGATCATCGGAGCTGGAATCTTCATCTTCTGGAGCACTATGTTTGAATGCTGCCACCATATTGCTACCATTGTCTGTTATTACGGTGAGAACTTTCTCATTTAGGATCCCCCATTCTTGCCTGCACTTTTCCACACAAGCCTTAATGGACTGGGCAGTGTGTGGATGGTCAAGTTGTTCAAGAGCTAGCAGTAAGTGTTCTGGTTTTTGTTGTTCAACACAGAAAAAGCAGCAACTTGTGCCAAGGAATGATGCTGTCAGTCCCTTTTTAGTCCACAGATCAGTCCCAATACATACTTTTCTGGCACTAGACAGTCTTTTCTTAAATGTGGCTTTTTTGTTCTCATAGTGTTTTTCAATTAGATTACTTATCTTGGTTTTCTTTGGCACAGTAAACTTCTTATCCAAACTTTCCATCATCAGAATAAAATCCTCATCTTCTACTGTTGTGACCGGCAATCCTGTGCATCCAATCCATGTAGCGATAGCCTCTTCTTTCATTTGTTGTTCTTTGGCATCACTCTTGTACTTTGTAGTACTTGTAAATGCGTCCTCAATGTTCTGGTTGGACATTTTTGCCTTTTTGGTAGCTGGTTGGCCACCATCAGCAATGGTTTTCTGCAACTGCAAAAAAATAAAAATACACAAGTAAAACATTGACTTTCTAACAATGATTTACCTGTTACTTTTTGAGATTTCATACATTATATATATATACATACACACACACACATAAACATCTGTGCGGGCTCGGGACTCGGCTCATATTAGTGCAAACCAGACATTGTGAAAATTATAAACAGCCAACAGCATGCTTCACTTTACTGGTCTAGTCCTGGTTTAGAGCGCACGTACAGCGAGCGGCTGCGACCCAAAAAGTCCCAGAACCGCTCACGGTGCATGCGCAATCATGCATCAACACTGCTCGCCCGCTATTTCCCTAATAATACACGTTATAGTCGTGAAAATACGGTACTTCCGAATTTTTATCCCAACATGACAGAGTTGATACAGTTTTATTTGCCTGTATATTACTTTTCGGGTCGTCACGTGTACATCATTTAAGTGGATTTACCTCGGAGAAAATCGCGAAGTGGCCATTCTGTAGATGCCTCTTCAGATTCGTTGTGTTCTTTCCTCGGAACGACAGTCCACACTCTCGGCATGTAGTTTTGGTAGCAATGTTATCATAAGAAAAATGACTCCACACATCTTCTCTTCTTTTTCGCCCAGCAGTTAACATTTTCCTCTACTCCTTCTTCTTATGCCGTCGATATATTCAGTGAGCTATGTTTAGCACACCGCGCATACCTGCCCCTTTATACTATTCAGGGTTTGTCTTCTCTCACGTCGTCCCGCACGTTCACGGCACGCCACGCCCCTTGTCTTCTACTACGTTCGCATCTCACAACAACACAATAGTCGCACCGCACCATAGAGCGCCATGTAGAAGAGCGTCATCGTAGATTTTCGTCTCGTCTTTCATTCGTTGACTAAAAGTTTCAATCAATTTAATTATCGTCTTCGTCTTTTTCCAAGCTTTTATTTAGAATTTTTGTTTCATTTTCGTCTGTAAATATATTTTCGTGACGAAAAAAAAGACGAAAATATTTTGTCAACAAAATTAACAGTGGTCCCTGGGATGAGTGCTAAATAGTGCTCCATCAGGGGACTCCATTGTCCTGCTGGGGGACTTCAGTGCTCACGTGGGCAATGACAGCTTGTCCTGGAGGGGTGTGATTGGGAGGAACGGCCCACCTGATCTGAACTCGAGTGGTGTTTCGTTATTGGACTTCTGTGCTAGCCGCAGTTTGGTCATAACGAACACCATGTTCGAACATAAGGATGCCCATCGATACACTTGGTACCAGGGCAGCCTAGGTCGCAGGTCGATGATAGACTTTGTAGTCGTATCATCTGACCTGCGGCCGCATGTTTTGGACACTCGAGTGAAGAGAGGAGCGGAGCTGTCAACTGATCACCACCTGGTGGTGAGTTGGATCAGATGGCAAGGGAACATGCCGCGTAGACCTGGCAGACCCAAACGCATAGTGAGGGTCTGCTGGGAACGCCTGGCAGAAGAACCTGTTAAGACGGTCTTCAACTCCCACCTCCGTCAGAGCTTTGACAGCATCCCGAGAGCAGTGGGGGACATTGACTCCGAGTGGGCCTTGTTCCACTCTGCGATTGTCGAGGCGGCTGTTGCTAGCTGTGGTCGTAAGGTGGCCGGTGCCAGTCGTGGTGGCAACCCCCGTACCCGCTGGTGGACACCAGAGGTTTGGGGTGCAGTCAGGCTGAAGAAGGAGGCCTACAGGGCGTGGCTGGTCTGTGGGTCTCTGGAGGCAGCAGACAGGTACCGGATAGCCAAGCGGGGTGCAGCAGTGGCAGTTGCCGAGGCAAAATCTCGGGCGTGGGAGGAGTTTGGTGAGGCCATGGAGAAAGACTATCGATCGGTTCCAAAGACGTTCTGGCAAACTGTCCGGCGCCTCAGGAGAGGAAGGCAGCAACTCGCTCACACTGTTTACAGTGGGGATGGGGAGCTGCTGACGTCAACTGGGGCTATAGTCAGACGGTGGAAGGAATACTTTGAGGAGCTCCTCAATCCCACCTACGCGCATTCTGAGGAGGAACCAGAGCCGGGAGACCTGGGGATGGACTGTCCAATCTCGGGGGCTGAAGTTGCTGAGGTAGTCAAACAACTACACAGCGGCGGAGCCTCGGGGGCGGATGAGGTTCGTCCTGGGTATCTCAAGGCTATGGATGTTGTAGGGCTGTCATGGTTGACACGTCTCTGCAACATTACGTGGTCATCGGGGGCAGTTCCTGTGGAGTGGCAGACCGGGGTGGTGGTCCCCATCTTTAAGAAGGGTGACCTGAGGGTGTGTTCCAACTATAGGGGGATCTCACTCCTCAGCCTCCCTGGAAAGGTCTACTCCAAGGTACTGGAGAGGAGGGTCCGATTGATAGTTGAATCTCAGATTGAGGAGGAGCAATGTGGTTTTCGTCCTGGCCGTGGAACTGTGGACCAGCTCTATACCCGTGCAAGGGTGATGGAGGGGGCATGGGAGTTTGCCCAACCAATCCACATGTGTTTTGTGGATTTGGAGAAGGCTTATGACCGTGTCCCCAGGGGCACCCTGTGGGGGACGCTCCAGGAGTATGGGGTGGGTGGCTTTCTGTTAAGGGCCATTCAGTCCCTTTACCAGAGGAGCGTGAGTTTGGTCCGCATAGCCGGTAGTAAGTCGGACCTGTTCCCAGTGAGGGTTGGACTCCACCTGGGCTGCCCTTTGTCACCGGTTCTGTTCATAACCTTTATGTACAGAATTTCTAGGCGCAGCCGTGGTGTGGAGTGTGTCGAGTTTGGTGGCAGGAGAATCTCGTCTCTGCTTTTTGCGGATGATGTGGTCCTCCTAGCTTCATCCAGCTCTGACCTTCAGGTCTTGCTGGGTAGGTTCGCGGCCGAGTGTGAAGCGGCTGGGATGAGGATCAGCACCTCCAAATCTGAGACCATGGTTCTCGACCGGAAAAGGGTGGCTTGCCACCTCCGGGTCGGGGGAGAGGTCCTACCTTAAGTGGAGGAGTTTAAGTATCTCGGGGTCTTGTTCACGAGTGAGGGTAGGAGGGATCAGTAGATCGACAGGCGGATTGGTTCGGCGTCTGCAGTGATGCGGACGCTGAGCCGATCTGTCGTGGTGAAGAGGGAGCTGAGCCAGAAAGCCAGGCTCTCGATTTACCGGTCGATCTACGTCCCAACCCTCACCTATGGTCATGAGCTTTGGGTAATGACCGAAAGAACGAGATCGCGGATACAAGCGGCCGAAATGAGTTTCCTCCGTAGGGTGGCCGGGCTCAGCCTTAGAGATAGGGTGAGGAGCTCGGACATTCGGGAGGGACTCGGAGTAGAACCGCTGCTCCTCTGGATCGAAAGGAGCCAGTTGAGGTGGTTTGGGCATCTGGTCAGGATGCCTCCTGGACGCCTCCCCGGGGAGGTGTTTCGGGCATGTCCTGCCGGCAGGAGGCCCCCGGGTCGACCCAGGACACGTTGGAGAGGTTACATCTCCAATCTGGTCCGGGAACGCCTTGGGGTCCTACCGGAGGAGCTGGTGGAGGTGGCCGGGGAGAGGACGGTCTGGAGCTCCCTAGTTGGGATGCTGCCCCTGCGACCCGGACCCGGATAAATGGAGGAAGACGACGACGACGAAGAATAAGATGTTCGAACGGACTGTAGCTATTAATTGGTAAGAGATTGATTAATAAGTCAGAATGAAAAATGGTTGCTACTCCTCCTCCTCGCCCTGTACTTCGAGCAATATGATGATTTAAACCAGGGATTCCCAAAGTGTGGTGCGCGAGCTGCCGCTAGGGGGTGCGCGAGCTGCCGCTAGGAGGTGCGCGAGCTGCCGCTAGGGGGTGCGCGAGGTGAAAAGTGTAATGGCTGCGGAGCTCAGAGAAGTCTGTCATATGTCACCATTAGCGTAGCCAGAAACTCATTTGTGGGTGGGCCAAAGAAAACGTAAGTGGGCCCAATAAATGTAATTGAAAACAAGTATATTTTTGCGCGTGCGCACGTGTGTCCTCCACATGTGCCCTAGCTTCATAATAACAATGCGCCGAGCTTCAGCACTCTGGCCTGCGCACGCCGATATGTTCCGTATTTGATCATTTTTAACGATGTTGGAGGAATCTGAAGGTGGTGAGTCATTCTGGCAGATTGTAATTAACACCTGTCTCATGCAGGTGTTCTGACACACAGAACATTGTGGATGTAACTAAATAACAAGAAATGATTCCCATTCAGGCTATTAACAGCGCGCTGAAGATCTGAAGTTCAGAGTGCGTCTGTCAGAGGTCAGACGCGTTCCGGCTGAACCACGGCTCACGGGTGCACAAGTGAGCACATCTGGGCTGGGCAGAAGTAATTTTACAACATTGGTTTAAATAGCGCGAAACGCGGTGACTTGAGCGGCTGTGCCGCGCGCGCACACACTCACACAGCTTCAATAAGCGCGCACGCTGCTTTAACTCCGGCGCGCTGTCAGACTGAAGGCAGAAATGAACGCTGCCTCCACCGTGATAAAAACTTTTAAGAGGTTATTTTTCATTCAACGTCAAATTAAGATATTAGCTTCTGGGATGAGTCGGGTCCGCTCCAGCCAGTGACTCCTCATGAACCTGACCACGTCTCATGTTACTGCAGCATTTGTTATTCCGGTCCGCATGACAGTGGATCGCAGATTCAGCCACACCATAAAACAGCAATAAGTCGGTCTGAGGCAAAAGTGAACATCATGGCTATATCTTGTCCCCTATAGACATGTGATTACGCACAAGTAGGTGATCAGCTCAGGTTTACGCAGAGCAGAAGGAAGGAGAGCGCTCTGGCCGCACAGGTTAAACGTTCCTACTTTAAGAAAACCGTTAAATTGCATTGTTTATGTGCTACCTGGGCACTCTAAATATTTATTTAAAATGAAATCAAAGGAAATTGTAATGGTATCGAATGTTTATTAATTACTATTTAAAAAATGAAAGTGATGGGGAATTTTTTTAACCCTGTCTGTTTAGCTTGACATCTGATGTATATATATATATATATATATATATATATATATATATATATATATATATATATATATAGAGCCATGCCCCGATGTGGGGGCTGGGGGGGGAGTGGGGGGGCTAACATAGTCCTCTTGCTGCAGCCAGGATTCTGTGAGAGAGAGCAAAGAGATCTGATTATCACAAATCAAGTCATTAACTAACAAAATCTTAGAAAAAAATTGATCTAATGTTCAACAACCCACATTTAATTTTTCTAGTTTTCTGCTCAGTTGAATTTGTTCTAATATTTATGAGATTTCCATGATTTGCTTTATTAAGCCTGATATTTAATCTGTGTGGTTTTGGCCGTGGGCAGGACACTGTCTCTATGGGGTAGTGGGTGGGTAACAGTACAGAAGCTGCAGAGGGGTGGGTTAAACTACGACTCTGCTTCCTGGTCTGGACCCTGGGTTGTCATGGAGGACTAATAAAACTGGCCATGTTCCTAGAAAGAAGAGCTGCTCCATCCAAACAGGGATGGATGCCGTCTCTCCGCATCAGACCAGGTTTTCCCCCAAAAGTTTTCCAATTATCAATGAGTACACCCACTACATTTGTTGGAAAACCTTTAGTTTCCTTTCAGAATCAATGTCTTCTATGAGATACCAAACTACAAAATACTTGATTTGTTCATTTTCACACACAAAAAGTGATTTTCCTGACAAATCCATTCAAGCCCACATTGCAATAATGAGTAAATCCCAATGGGAGAAAAGCCACACTTAAGTCTACAAAATTCTAATTAACAGGCATTCAACCACAGGTGAGTCTAATGATTCATTTAAGAGGTGTCAGGTGGCTGCAAAAGGGCATTACTTAACAAAGAACAGCCCTCCTCATGCTGTCAGCAACAGCTCCACATGGAAGAAAAAAGTCATAAAATCTGAGAAAGGAAATAGTTTCTTTACACAAAAAGGTGAGGGCTGCAAGAAGAGCCGCAAAGCTTTACACATCAGTCAGACTAATGTAGCGATGTGGTCCAAACAGGTAAGAAAGATGGAAGTGCAACCATATGGTAGTGATGGTGATGTGAAGCCTTTTGACCCAACAAAGCTATTCAATCCAGTTGTATTGAAAAAGGTTCAAGGCTGATGCTTCAGGACTCTGCGAGGACATCTGCTGGTGAATGTGTGTATTGTTTCCAGCCACTTCCACTCTGTTGAAAAAGAAAGGCGGATTTAACTTTATGGACAAATAAAGCGTTAGAAAGCCTCCCCAGGATCATGTAATAAAAGTATTTTGGCATTTTAACATTAACTTTAATAAAGTCACTGTTTTGGTTTGAACGTCTGAGTTCATTATTCATGGAGTGATGTAAATAAACGAGTGTTTCACAAATATCTTCATATATTTCTATAATCACAATGTACAGCCGTCCTCGTTAATACAGCTCACTGATGAGCCAGCTGGCTTATGAACCTGACCAATGTTAGAAAACCTTTTAGCAGCGTTTGCTTTGTTGTTTGTTCAGCTGGAGTACGTACTGTTGAACAATGTGTGCCTGAGCATTTATTTATGTAGATGAGAAATGTTGGACTTGGTGAGGCTGACTTTGGTGATGGGGGTGTGAACAGGTGGTTGTTCCAGTTCCAGGGCTGAGCCTGTTTCCTTTTTTTTCTGACAACCTCGCCTGCTTTGGAAAAAGATAAACTCTCACAGGGAAGAGAGGATGATGGGATGCACAGAACCTCCCTGGCAAGTACTTCTAAATTAGGGTTGGCAGTCATGGATCGCAAGGTAGCGCGACTCGGGTTGCGAATGACCACAGTCACCAATTCTTGTCATGCGTCTATGCCTGTATGTATGTCTGATCTCAGAATTGTGTAGCCTAGTGAACTAGACCAAATTCTTGCTTTGCAAAGAATGGTCTAGGCATGCTCCATTGGAACCTCAGCAGCTCCTACCAGGACTCTGGCTGGCCAATCACAGCTCTCTAGAGGGGTTTCAAACACATAAAGAGCTGTGATTGGTCCATAATGGTGGGCCAATCATAGTGCTCTATCTGCTTAGTGAACAAATCACAGAGCTTTATCCGCTTTGTGGGCCAATCAGGACACACTATATGCCTGGTGGGTGGGATGATGCAACAGAGTGAAACAGGAGTACGTCACATTCATTGTCCAGTGGAATGCAGAGATCATTTAAAAGACAACGGTAGAACCCGCCCCACAACCGAGAGCTGTCAATGGAGCATGGCCAGACTAAATAATACATTTATTTAGTCTGGCTTGCCAGGCTAAGAATTGTGTGTACTGAAACTCTAATTTCCCTCTGGGATTAATAAAGCATCTTTGAATTGAAAACCACTCCCAACCACGTACACACGCAACAACAGCAGCTGGTAAGAATCAAACGAGTGATGTGAACATCTGGAATAGCTTTCACACTTTGCTTTGTAGCCACGGCAACACCTGTAATGAAATGTTGTTAATTAGATCTTCCAAAACAGCCAGCCGACAGGTCTGGTCGAGTTGTAAAATGAAAAAGCTGTTTATGCGGAGACAACACAGCATTTCTGCACCACGCTTGTGGAAGGTGTGATCTCACATGTGCAGATCCCTCCCCTGGCAGCAAACGTCGTGTGTCAGACCCCGGCAAGGGCGATGTCGTGAAAGGTCACTCCTCCAGGTTCCAAAGCGTATTCCAGCTGTTAACATATTATCTGATGAGAAAGTTTCTAAATACTTCGAAGATTCGTCATTTCATTTTTTCTTCATTTTTTGATCATGAAATAAGTTTTTCCTTGTAGCTAGGTTCTTCATTCTCATAGATGTTCTGACTCTCGTCGCATTTGCACACACACATTACTTTAGCAGTAAATTCAGACAGACCCCAGCATCCATTAAAAGCCCTAAAGACACTTTTCAGTAAAACACGATGTCTTATAAACACACACACGTGTAAGTTCTCACTGGGACTTTATTAAAGAGCGTTACACATGCATGTTTTTGTTGTGGTTACATAAAAACTTGCCTCGAGAAATATAAATGACAGCTAACCTCTTTTTTGTCTGCTGAGAATCGCTTTTGTTTGCATGTGTTTTGACCAAAGGTCACTTATCCAGTGGAAGATATTTTCATCAACTTGGAGATTGATTATAGTCGCACAGAAACATCATCTAGGGTGTATAAACTATTGATCAGATCTAATAAACGTGACATTTCTAAATAAGGCCGTTATCTACATTATAATTACTGCTTCATGTAACTTTTGAGACAAATGGAGACGACACACTCTGGTGGATGTTTCTGTTGTTTTGCTGCAGCGACATAAGGTGGCAGTGGCGTTCTGTTTCCTCCAGGGCCCACTCCAGCACAACACCACACTCACCAGCCTGTGCTGCCTGGGAAAACAAAAAGATAATGATTCATACTACACTGCAGCATAATAATGCATCGTGTTAGCCTACTTTGTAGACAGTTGTGCATTGGGTCCACTCTGGGCTTTTCCTGTTCTTCGGTGACAGCGACATGATCCTGAGAGTTGCTACTCACTGAAGGTCGTACCTTGTCCCACTTGGCACAGACGCTCTATTTCTAATTCCTCCACATTCACACCACCAGCTGCTCTTGGCCCTCACCGTCTTGTACACCACAATGGCGTGTCTCGGCAGACTCTTGTCTATGTCTAACGCACACAGCTCCTCCTCTGCCAACTCTGGCTCCAACTCGTAGGGTTTAGGAATGTGGAAACCAAAGAAGTCCTCATCTTCGTCTGTCATGCTCCCTTCTGCTGTTCCTGCAGCTTACAGTGCAGGGGTCTCATTCATCAAACTAGCTTACGCACAAAACGGGGTTGGAAAACTGCGGAAGCAACCTTCCACGCAAACTTTGGGATTTATGAAAGAAAACTTAGCAGAAAAATGTGCACAACTTTAAGCTGACTAAGGACCTGGCTTACACACATGCTGGACATGGAGATCACCTGCAGTGCTGCTGCTGAGAAGATACAGTTATGAAGTCCTGCAGCGTTATCACTTGTACCCCCACACACACACACACACACACACACACACACACACACACACACACACACACACACACACACACACACACACACACACACACACACAGCCTGAAACACAGAATAAGGAATATCAGCAGGGGGACAGATTGAGACAGAACATCATGTGTCTGTGACGGTGTGTGTCCTGTCACTGTGACCCGATTGACCCTGGCTACTTGTACAGGGGAGATCTCCGTTTGGCTGACTGGTTAGCGAGCGTGACTTTTGCCCGGGAGTCTGGGGATCGAATCACGATTGGATCATTTTTTTTATATCCGCCACAGATCTCTCTGAAGAAGTCAGCATTGACGGCTTCAGCAACACTGTGCCACTCCGTGGATTTTCTCTTATTTGTTTAGCAAAAGCACTTCCTTTCATTTCTCCGCCTCACCCGCAGGTACCTCAACTTCTACTTCTGTGAAATAGCGCTTCCTTGATCTGCATTGATCTACGGCCGTCATGTCATTGGCGGAGCGCTGCAACAGCCGGCTTATGTATATGCATGAGATCCACAAGGCACTTTGCATTGACCATTTATGGCAGTAAGTGGGCGTGGTGAGGGCGGGATGTGACTAAAAAGCAGCTGAGAAACATTCTAGATAGTCTCCGATTCATTAAGCGGAGATTGCGTGCAGATGTGCGTCCTCCATGTTTGATAGATCACAAACCTGCTTGGCGTAAGTACATTTGTTTTGCTGAGCTTAAGTACGTTTTAGTAAGGATTCTACGCAGTGTTTGATAAATGAGACCCCTGGACTGGATAGCAGCCAAGCGTGTGTTTGTTTGCGGAAGCTGGAGGCTTTTCCGACCGCTGTGTTACATCCATGTGCCACACAGCCGTGCTTGTCGTAACGTAGTCCCATGTCTTCATTGGCTCCTGCAATTCTTTGTGTTACTTTCTACTTTTCATCTGCTGTCTGCACAATTATTGAGCTCACCAGTACTAATTGGTATTATTATTAAGTAATTTTAATCACTTTTGCACAAAAATGCTAGTATCTGCTGTTCACTTCCATTGTGCATGCTAAGCTAAGGCAGAGGGACCGCTGCCAGACCAGGAGAATTACTGCGCTGGTTACAAAATGCTGCTTTCTCACCTACCTACCTCTGGGGAACACAGAAATAGACCAGATTAGGGGTGGAATTTCCCTTTAAGCAAGCCCCTGTCTGAGAATCGACAGCAGCAAGAGCAGCAGAAGTGCTGGCTGGTGGTCTGACAACCAGCTCTGTGATGGAATAAAGCATGCAGGATGCATGTCCTCAGCAGTGGATGAGTTGTTTACTGAATGGAAATATCATTACATGCTTGTTGCTGTTCTGACTGAACAAAGCAAGTTGTGTTGAAGCTGATTTAATGACGGCGCGCTGATTGACAAACAGACCTTTGACTCAGTGAAAACTTTTAATGCGGCCCATCGAGACTCGAATACCTGACCTGAAGGTCTTGTCCGTGGCTGTTTGGATTTGATTTGGTTCTCTGGCTCAGCAGCAGGTCATTGTTATGTTTTTATTTCATTAGTTTTTACAGATAAAGTGTTATAATAATTAACTGAATGTTCTCAAACAGCATGTAACTCAGCATAAGATGGCCAGCTGATCAGGGATCAGCGCTGATGAAATATGAAAGTTTAGATGAGATTCTGTTCTTTATTCCATTCTCTTCGGCTCTCAATCTGACGGTTTTCTCTTCAGTCCGTTCAGATGAGACTGGTCCTGCTGGTGGATGCTTCTGTCCTGCTCTGACTCATCTGTTCAGCCGGAACACTGAACACTTGGACCGCCTGGCTCCCCAGCCTCCTGGCTCTGCCCATCCTCACCCTCCTCCTCCTCCTCTGCTCCCTTCTCCTGAGATGGACCACTACAGCGTATCCTCCTACAGCCAGAGCCATGCCTGCACCAGCAGCCATGAGCACCATACCAAACACCAGCATGTCTCTGTTGTCGGGCCCCTGGCGGCCCACTGAGCCCACACAGAGCAGCACCGTCCCACACAGACTCACTGCCAGACCCACGGCCAGGATCAGCGCCGGGTCAGCCCTCCCACCGCTCTTCAGCTGCTCGATCCGATGTCGACTATGCACGCAGTTCATGTCCTGGATTGCAGAGCTGAGGAGCTGCTTGAGTAACACAGCCAGGGCCAGGAGGCAGAGGGTGGTGCCCACGCCAAGACGCCATTCCCCAGACAGGTTGGTGGTGGTGGACAGCAGGCCTACGCCACCAAGCCCCAACCCCACTATGAGGGCCACCGAGGCGCAGTAGCAGACCAAGGAGTGTCGCGGCTCTCTGAACCACAAGAACTCTACTTGATCCTCCAGGATGTGTAGCTGCATCAGTGCTGGGTCCAGATAGAGGCTCGGGGGCCTGGTGAAATAGAAGGTCTGGATCTCAGGCATGGCCGGTTCTCACTCCATGAACCCAAAACCGGATGGGGCGGAAATATTCACCTTTACAAAAATCAGTCCAACTCACTCAGATCCTCACAGCTTGTGGTGAGCCTCATCCAAACCTGAGTTACTGCCTATGAAAATGGCCATTCAGTTGCTTCTGGTCCACTCTTTAGGTGAGTTCTGCTTGAAGGGAGAGTTGTCCGAGTCCGGGAGCTCCTCAGCAGGTGTTAAGGTATAACTGGATGGTTCCAGTTGAGTTTGGAGGTCAAAACTCCTCAGATGTAGTCTTGTCGTGACTACTCTACAACCTTCCCATGTCAGGCAGCTCCCTCCTGTCATCTGTCATCACTCAGCATCTTCTGGTTGAAAACGCAGCTCACCACCGCAGCATAGGACCACGGGTAGAACACGGATCAGTGACACTGACCAGGCTGCCCTAGTGTAGACAATAGGCTGAGCAGTGTGTGTGTGTGTGTGTGTGTGTGCATGCATGTGTGTGTGTATGTGTGTGTGTGTGTGTGTGTGTGTGTGTGTGTGTGTGTGTGTGTGTGTGTGTGTGTGTGTGTGTGTGTGTGTGTGTGTGTGTGTGTGTGTGTGTGTGTGTGTGTGTGTGTGTGTGCTGTGGGGGCCTGAGTGATGTCAGGCTCCACTGATAATGGTGTGTCTGTGATCCTCAGGATGCCGTCATTCCCTTACTCAGCTGGCCCCGTGGACTCTGCTCTGTGGAGTTGCCAACCTCGTTTTCAGCCAGTAAAAGTAAAAAGGCTGAAATCATGTCAGAATGATCAGCAAGGCTCTGGCTCGTTCATCAGATGTAGACGTTGTGGTTCTCTCCCACATTTCAGGTCTCAGTAAAAGTTGTATAATCCACGGATCCATTCTGACTAATATAAAGCTGCAGCTGTGATGAAGTGATGAGGGTCGCAGTCAGCAAGCTGGAAAGATTCTTTTTCTTATTCCTGAGCTTTCACATGTTCATAGGGAGCCTAAGCCACGCCCATCTGATCCTGTTTGATATGGGCCATGGATTTCACACTTGATGTCTGTGAATTTTAAAGAGATATTTTGATGTCAAGAAAGCAGCAACAGTTATTTAGCTTTTGTGTAAAAAGACGTGTAGGACTTCAAATATACGTCTCACCATACTGTCGTCATTGACCCAGAGACACAGAGAACCAAAATGTCTGAGTTCACAGAGCTCCACATCCTTCTTCCAGGATGACAGAAGGAGCATTAAACGTGGAGAAAACCACCATAAATGTGGTCATGTGGTGAGTAGCAGCTACGCTGGGGGAGAAACGGTTCTCCTGTGATGTCATACATGACGCATCTGCTGTGATGTCATACATGACGCATCTGCTGTGATGTCATACATGACGCATCTGCTGTGATGTCATACATGACGCACCTGCTGTGATGTCATACATGACGCATCTGCTGTGATGTCATACATGACGCACCTGCTGTGATGTCATACATGACGCATCTGCTGTGATGCCATACATGACGCACCTGCTGTGACGTGATGCATGGCACATCTGCTGTGACATCATGCATGACACATCTGCTGTGACATCATCTATGACACATCTGCTGTGACATCATGCATGACACATCTGCTGTGACATCACACATGACACATCTGCTGTGACATCATACATGACACATCTGCTGTGACATCACACATGACACATCTGCTGTGACATCATACATGACACATCTGCTGTGACATCATACATGACACATCTGCTGTGACATCATCCATGACACATGTGCTGTGACATCATACATGACATTTCTGCTGTGACATCATACATGACACATCTGCTGTGACATCATACATGACACATCTGCTGTGACATCATACATGACACATCTGCTGTGACATCATGCATGACACATCTGCTGTGACATCATGCATGACACATCTGCTGTGACATCATACATGACACATCTGCTGTGACATCATGCATGACACATCTGCTTTGACATCATGCATGACACATCTGCTGTGACATCATACATGACACATCTGCTGTGACATCATGCATGACACATCTGCTGTGACATCATACATGACATTTCTGCTGGGACATCACACATGACACATCTGCTGTGACATCATACATGACACATCTGCTGTGACATCATACATGACACATCTGCTGTGACATCATACATGACACATCTGCTGTGACATCACACATGACACATCTGCTGTGACATCATACATGACACATCTGCTGTGACATCATACATGACACATCTGCTGTGACATCATGCATGACACATCTGCTGTGACATCATCCATGACACATGTGCTGTGACATCATACATGACATTTCTGCTGTGACATCATACATGACACATCTGCTGTGACATCATACATGACACATCTGCTGTGACATCATACATGACACATCTGCTGTGACATCATGCATGACACATCTGCTGTGACATCATGCATGACACATCTGCTGTGACATCATACATGACACATCTGCTGTGACATCATACATGACACATCTGCTGTGACATCATGCATGACACATCTGCTGTGACATCATACATGACATTTCTGCTGTGACATCATACGTGACACATCTGCTGTGACATCATACATGACACATCTGCTGTGACATCATACATGACACATCTGCTGTGACATCATGCATGACACATCTGATTTGTAGACTTTTAATCGCCAATTTTTACAAGCTAACAAATCTCTTTCTATGTCACACACACACACACACACACACACACACACACACACACACACACACACACACACACACACACACACTCTCTTGTGCCAGTAAGTTTACACAGCCTGGTGGAGTTTTTGATTCTTTAGCCGCTTCTCAAAGAATTTGAATGAAAAACACAAAAACCTTTTTTTACTCATTGTCACTGATGTTGTGAAGACTTTTATTGTGAAAAACGTGTGAACTAACTTCAAATCACCAAAAAATATATAGAAATACTCGAGCTGTTCTGATGACTTCTGTGGAAAGGTCAATAAAAACCTTACGGTGCTCATCTCCTCAACGAGAATCATCACAAAGTCAAAACTCCAGATTTTAATGAAGCTAAATTAGACATCGATGAAAAATGTAATAATAAAAAAGCTCACTAATTCTAGAGATTATAATAAATCTAAAACATCAACTATTTTAACACGAATTTAAATGATACATAAAATTTACCCTTCTGACGCGTTCATTAAGAGAAGATTCAAACTTGTAACTGAAAATGGTTACATCTGTAAAACAAATCCAGAGAGGTGAAGAATGGTGGCGCCCTGTCTGGCTGCAGCCGCAGTAGCTCGACCGCCAGCTGGTTTACTCCAGCTGGAAACACCAAACGCAGTCTGACACAATGGTCTCATGACAACCACACATGCGACTACGCAGTCTTGGTGAGTTGTGCTGACATGACCCAGGAGCTCGCTGTGCAGCAGCCATAGCAGCACAGGCAGCTGGTGTCGTCTGTAGGTAGGGCTGCTGGCTCATTCCGGCATGGTGGGGGCACCTGTCGTGAGTCTGTGATGAGAAGGGCTCTTTCTAAATGATGTTCTAACTTTAGGGCACTCAGTTTGTTGTTTTGGTCATTAGTGGAGTAAACGTTGAGTGGCCTGCTGTGTGAAGTTCCTTTAAGGTTCTGGTGCTGCTGATGAGAGCATCAGTGAAGCATGTCTTATGTTTGACTTTTGACTTATGAGTGTAACCTGATGTAAGTGGTTACTTTGAATTACTGATCAATAAGATGTGATATTCCATATAAATATGAAAGATCAATATTACTGATCATTTGATCTAACCAGCTGTTTTTGGTAGTTCAGGAAAATCACACATTTGAGACAGAGGCTAACACATAGTTTATAAAATGAATTTAATTCTACATTTCTACTACTAATGATGACACAGAACACATTATGATGAATGACTGAGACACTGAATGAGATGATAGATGTTATGTTAGCAAATCCTGATTGTCTGGGTTGTAAAGTCAGCCTGAATGTTTGGTTTAAACAACCAATCAGTTAATAAAACCGTCCCAGGCCACCAACGCTTGTGGTGAAGGCTCCCGGCAATCCAGGATTCGGAGAAGTCGATCCAGACAGGCTGTCGATGGAGTTGACTTCTGGAATATTCAAAGCATGGAGTTCCATACTAAGCAAGCATGCAGCAACCACGACTCACTGGGGATGGAGAAGTCAGAGCGCGCACACACACACACACACACACATACACACACACACACACACACACACACTGTTACGTGCTGTGCCCCTTTTTGGCCACAAGATGGCCTCAGTGGTTTCTGGCTCGCCTGTCTCCCAGTGCTCAGCTGTGTGTAATTGGGCAATCACTTGGCAGCTGTTAAAAGCTGCTCCCAGCCTCCAGTTCAACGAGAAGGTCCAGGATAGTGTAAATTTGAAAGAGTTTATACTATTCTCTTCTCCTTGTGCGCTTTTGGTTAAAAACTCGTGGTAATAGTTAGTCTTCAGTGCTCTCAGTTTCGGATTTGGATAAATTAGGATTTGATAATTTGGCTTGTAGACTTCGGACCGCTTTTTGACTTAGACTTTGGATCTCCCCTTTTGTATATATCTTTAGAATTCTCGGTTATTTACTCCCCACCCCCTTCTGGGTTGGCGTTTTTCATTCTCCCCTTTTGTAGATAGCTCCCTTTGTTTTGTATATAGATATTGTTAAACCTCCGTTGTAAATGTTTTGGTAGCCCTCCGGTTTACAATGGCAGCAACAGTAACGAGACTGGGCCAGCTCTGTCTTAACGTAGCGACTCCATTTGTTGCCAAGCTGCAACAACCCAACACACACACGGCACAACCACCAGGGGGTGCTGCATGAACGATTGAATTAGTCCTTACCATAACATCCCCCCTTCTGAGTACATTGTAAACCATGATGTTTCCGCATTATCCACTTTTATGTCAATCCTAAAATTACTGCAACTTAACTTGTAGCTGGGTACTCCAAAGCTGTTATCTTAACTCAAATCTGTGACAAACATTTGTTGCTTTTACTTATAACTATTATTTTATTTAACTGTGTGAACTTATTCTAACTATGGGGGGGGGGGGGGGGGGGGGGGGGTAGACTACCCCGTCCTTCAACTGAGTGAGGGGATTATTCTGCCCCGGGCTGGTCACTCAGGTGCTTGAGAGTACCTTCTACCTAAATCAAAGCCCTTAATGTACCTCGGTGGGTCTCTTTCTCTTGTAGGATATCTTCTTTCAGTAGTCTGGTTACTTGGTGGTACAAGAGACTGCTGAACCTGGTTTGAAACAGGGCTGCTGCTGTTCTCTGGCAGGACAGGGACTTGTTGTTCAGTTGGTTCAGTCTTGGTCCCTTTTAGGGTGGTGAGATGGCTCCTGTTTCAACGTAGAAGCCCCTTTGGGGTCTCAACAAGGTAAGGCCGTGGCGTATCTGCTCTGCCTTATATAGTCCCATTTGTTTTCATGTCTGTGATCCAAACTTGATCTCCTGGGTGTAGTCCAGTGAGGTCTTGTGTTCTGTGTCTGTTGTTGAACTTTATCCACTGTTTTTCTCTCTCCTTCCCTTCTCTCTCTCTCAGTTTAGCGATATCTGTCCAGCCTGGGTTGAGGCAGGATGGAAGTATGGGAACTGTGGTACGAAGTTTCCTCCCCATCAGAAGCTCTGCAGGGCTATGTCCATTGGCAAGTGGTGTGGCGTGATATGCCATAAGAGCGAGATATGGCTTTACCGTTCTCGCTGCTTGTTCAGCCTCGCCATTGCTCTGAGGAAATCTCGGGCTGGCAAAGCCCCACTCTGAAGCAAACTTATGAAAGTGTTCCGAGGAGAATTGTGGGCCATTATCCAACCTTAACTCTGTTGGTATGCCGTGGTGTGCAAATATGGACTTTAAATGGTCAATCACTGCTGCTGATTTGGTAGAGGACAGCTTAGCTATTTCTATGTATCGTGAGAAATAGTCCACTGTAACCAAACACTGGCTGTTACTCCACTCAAAAAGATCAGCACCAACTAACTCCCACGGCCGTGTAGGAAACACAGTTGGCATTGCTGTCTTACCTTTGCACACGTCTCACAATCTGCTACCAGCTGTTGTAGTTGAGAGCTCAGTCCTGGCCACCATACCGACTGCTTGGCTCGCTCCCTGGACTTCACAATGCCCTGGTGACCTGTGTGCAGTCGTGTCAAAACATCTTTCTGTAATCTCTTTGGAATAACTATACGCATACCTTTTAGGAGAAGATCATTTTCGACAGTCAGGTCTCCTGCATGCTGGTGATATGGGAAACACGGACCTGGTATTTTGAGTTTGTCCGGCCAGCCGTTCTTGCAGTACAGTTTGATTTGTTTTAGTGTTTCATCTTTGTCTTGCTGCTCTCTTATTTCCTGTGGTCTCTTCTCAGTTGTAGGAAGGCCTGAAATCACCTGATGTGCATACAGGTCTATTTCGGCCCCTAATGTCTCGTCACAACCCATCCTTTCTGGTGCTCTGGACAGCACGTCTGCAGTTGCTATGTGTTTGCCCGGGACATGTGAGATGGTGAAAGAGTATCTCATTAATCTCATTCTCAGTCTTTGAAGTCGTGGTGGCAGTTCGTCTAAGTTCTTGGAGCCAAAAAGTGGTACTAAAGGCTTGTGATCTGTCTCAACATGGAACTCAATGCCTATAAGAAAATCAGAGAAACGCTCGCATGCCCAGGTTATGGCTAACGCTTCCTTCTCTATTTGAGCATACCTTTGTTCTGTGGGGGTTAATGCTCGTGAAGCGAAGGCCACTGGCTTGGTAGCATCATCCTCTTGTTTCTGAAGTAGCACCGCTCCTAGTCCATAGGAGGATGCATCAGCTGATACTGATGTTTGTGCCTTGGGGTTGTAGAGTGCCAAGTTTGGTGGTTTACTCAGTTCTGCCTTAATGTTGTCAAACGCTGTTTGTTGAGCCTCACTCCAACACCACATGTTTTTGGTACTGAGCAGTTCTCTCAATGGCTGTGTTTTCTCTGCTAAGTGGGGAAGGTACTTGCCTAGATGATTAACCATTCCTAGGAATCGTCTCACTCCACCCACATCGGTGGGTGCCTCCATGTTGCTGACTGCTTTCACTTTTTCTTCTTTTGCTTTGACTCCTGTAGTGTCAAGGATCTGTCCTAGGAACTTGATTGAGGTCTTTGCAAACTCACATTTCTCGCTTTTCAATGTCACCCCTGCTTTTGTGAGCCGTTCAAGGACTGCAACCAGTCTCTTGTCGTGCTGGGTTTGTGTGTCCACATAAACCAGAATGTCATCCATCTGGCAGACAACTCCGTCCAGCCCCTCCAAAAGCTGAGACATTTGTTTTTGAAAATGTTCAGGGGCTGAGGATATGCCAAAACAGAGTCTATTGAAACAGTACCTTCCGAATGGTGTAATGAAGGTTGTGAGAAGAGCTGACTGCTTGGACAAAGGTATTTGCCAGAACCCTGAGTTATCATCGAGTTTTGAGAACACCTTTGCACCCTCCAGTTGTTCTAGTGTGTGCTCAACTGATGGCAACATGTGTCTCTCTCTTTTCACAGACTTGTTCAGTTTGATCAATTCCACGCACACACGCACTTCATCTCTGTTTGGTTTAGGCACTGGAACCATTCCTGCACACCAGTCAGTAGGCTGCTCTACTCTGGAGATTACTCCTTACTCTTCCATACGAGCGAGCTCTCTTTTGACTTTGGGCAACAGGGGAAGCGGGACCCTTCTGGGGGTTGACAGGGCAAATGGCTTAGCGTCCGCTTTAAGCTTGATTTTGTATTCCCCCTCCATTCGGCCTAACCCGCTGAATAGAGCTCCGGACCCCACGTGACTCTCAGTTAGTGGACGCCATTTTGGCATGCAAAAAAGGTAAACAAACACGGATGTAAATAGACTAAACATCTCCGACCCTTACCGTACCCCTGGGATACTTTTTAAAAACGCCAGAAGCTGTCGGAACGGACTTCTTACCGGCACAACACCGGACCTGGCCGGGGGAACCCCTTGGGATTCCCCCGGCCGGTGGAGCTGGGGAGAAGGTCTGGGACTCTCGATTCTACTGCCCGCTCCGACGCCAGAAGCTGTCGGAGCGGGCTTCTTACCGGCACAACACCGGACCTGACCGGGGAACCCCTTGGGATTTACCCGGAGGAGCTGGCTCCGGCGGCTGGGGAGAGGGAAGCCACGCTACTGCCCCCGCAATCCGACTCCAGATACGCGGATGAAAATGGATGGATGGACGGACAAATAACAGATTTACACGTAAGTAGTCTCGGTGAGACAGATAATAGCAATCCAAAGTGCTTTTTATGTGTGATCTGACAATTGATCAACCATTGATTAAAAATGAAATACAGCTTAGCCGGTTAATTGCTGTGATCATAAAACACGTAAACGGCAGCACGCAGAACTCACGAGGCAACGTTTTAAGTGATGTTTACTTGCTGCTGTGAGTAATAAGACAGAAAAAGCCACGCCAAAATAAGTTTAGGAAGCCCACTAAGAATCGTAATAAAAGCATTTAAAATAAACACCATACACAGTTGAGGAAACGTTGGTTTAAGTACCTGATAGGAAGCGGTCGCTGCATAAGCGAAAACCTTTACTCTCTGGATCCCACAGTTTCATTTTCGACCGGTCACTAGCGCGTTTTATTACAATGATCCAATGTTTGCGGCGCTCTGGATCTTGGGGAATCCTGTAGTTGGCTCATTCCTTCTGTCGTTCGCGTCTGTTCTGCATCCTGGGGCACAACAGGAATCTACCATATTTCCTGTTTGATTGAGTTTTCTGAAAATAACAATAGTCCAGCTGCCGGCTTCTGCCTGCCAAATGGCGTCGTTTCGATTTGAACTGTTGCATGCCGGGAAACGTGACGTCAACTCCCGGAGCTCTATAGTACGATCAGACACTCATTTACAGTATATAGTTTTTCAGCAAAAAAAAAAGTAGATTTGGGGGTGACTTGCTCTTTAAGCTAGTGGGAGCTTGTGCCATGGGAAGTGCAAGTTTGATGGTAACTGGATGGCCAATCCCACGTTTGCGACGTGGTTAGCACTGGTTCCAGGCAATAGCTGGAAATAATAGCTCAAATGTAATTTTTAAAAATTGCTTAAATTTGGTCAAAGTGGCCTTAAAAAGGTCTTAAAAAGTCTTACATTTGGTTCCCTTAAACCTGCAGATACCCTGTGTGTAGGAAAGGGAACATGTGAGTGAGTCACCGCGGTAGAAAGCCCAGCTTGCTGTGAGCGAGGATCCGTGACTGATGAGTGAAAACTAAAGAAAAACATTCGGGACTGAAGCTCCGTCAACACCGGCTGGCGACGGGGCTGCATTTCTAAATAAAGCATGTCATTTTGGCGGCGCGCGCAGCTGCAGCTCACGGTTCTGGGAGAACTGGGCATGCCCGTCCCATCAACAGCAGGTGGAGCTCACCGCTCCGCCCGTCTCACAACCAGAGCGGGGAGAACATCTGAGACCACGTGACACTGAACTCTGATGATGCTAAAGTGACAATTTCAGCTTTTTACTGTGAAAGGAACGGCTGGAATGTTGTGCAACATGGGTACTAGATAGTCCTACACACACACACACACACACACACACACGCACACGCACACGCACACACACACACACACAGGATTGGTGTGAGGACATGACTGTTATCTGAGTTATTGGATATTTTAGGTAATAATGCATAATGCTGGATTCCTAAGGGAGAGCAGAGGAAAATCCAGGAGCGGACTTGCAGGAAAATCTTATCGGCTTGGACTGAATCAATCCACATGAATATCCCAGCAGCTCCCACTTCACTTCCTGTCCACTAACCCTAGATGACTTCTCTGGAGCCTCCTCCTTTCATGTTTGCTAGGAAAAACAATATTTTCCTCTGACTCAGTCCTGTGTCTCGAGTGATCACGAGTTAGGGGATCTAAGTCTCACATCATAACCTCTGATCTGCAGCTCAGTTTGTTGATCATCTGATAAAACTTCAGAAACTGCAGCCAGACAACAGCAAACAGCATTAGCTACAGTCAACGCTCTGTTAGCGAATGCAGATGCATCAAACCATCATAATTACCATCATCACTGTTGTCCTCATCTTGCCCTGCATAAACAATCATAAATAACACCAATTTCAATTTGTAACAGTGTAATATGATGCTGTTAGCATCGTGTTGTGTGATGTAGCCAAAATGCACTAAAACTTGCTAAATGTCCCCATTAAAAGAAATAAACAGGTGAAAAAGCTCTGCCTCCTTCGGAGCTCTAAAGCTTACTGCATCATGTAAAGTGTAGGGTCTGGGGCATTTGCAGGATTTTATCAAAGGTTTAAGGACTTTGTTTTTCTGCAGAATGTTTCTTTTACAAACTTTTCTTGGTAAAAAATGCTTTTAGGTACCAATTCAAAAGATCAATGAAAACAAGCATTTTAGTCTCTGCTGCATGACTGGTGGCTTTCTCCTCTCAGACTCCAGCTGGTTCACGCCCTGGTTTCCGTAGCCTTGTTTTAGATTTAGGCTCAGATTATTGTCAGATTGTTATGGTTTGTTACTTCAGTGCTTCCTGGCGTTCGAGCGCTCCCCAAATACCTTTATGACGGACTCTTCGAAGATCTCCTTTATTGTTGGACTTTTGAGGGGAAAGGCTCTTAGGTGGGCAGAGGCAAAGAGCCAGAACACAGAATTTTTGCCTGTTCTTTATACTGACTTTCTGGAGGATTTTAAACTGACTTTCTGCAGTTCCGAAACCGCCACCGACATCCGGAAGAAGCTCTTGCATCTATCCCAGGGAAGGAGAACGGTGGCAGAGTTATCATTGGAGTTCAGGACTTTAGCGGCCATGACGTCGTGGAGAGGACTATATATATGCTCCCAATTGGTAAAATCATCAGACAGCATGGGATAAACTTCCACTGTTATGCTGACGATACTCAGTTATATTTATCCATTAACCCTGATGAACCTAATTGGTTAGGTAGATTACAGGCTTGTCTTGAGGACATAAAAAATTGGATGACTCTAAACGTTTTGCTTTTAAATCAAGACAAGACGGAAGTTCTCATCTTTGAACCAGAAATCCAGAAAAGGAAATTGCTTAGCCAATCACCTGACCTGAATGGCATTACATTAATCTCCGAGAACAAAGCAAGGAACCTTGGTGTTATCTCTGACCAGGACATGTCATTCAAATCCCACGTTAAACAGGTTTGTGGGATTTCCTTTTTCCACCTTCGGAATGTTGCTAAGATTAGAAGCATCCTTTCCAGGAGTGATGCTGAAAAACTAGTTCATGCATTTATTACATCAAGACTGGATTACTGTAATCCATTACTCTCAGGAAGTCCACAGAATGTAGTTAAAAGTCTTCAGCTTGTCCAAAATGCTGCAGCTAGAGTTCTGATGAGAATTAAAAAGAGAGATCATATCTCTCCTGTCTTAGCTTCCCTACATTGGCTACCTGTTAAATTCAGAATAGATTTTAAGATCCTTCTTCCCACATATAAAGCTCTTAATAATCAAGCTCCATCATATATCAGTGATCTGATTGTTCCATACGTTCCTAACCGAGCACTTCGCTCTCAGACTGCAGGTCTACTGGTGGTTCCCAGAATATCTAAAAATAGGATGGGAGGCAGATCTTTTAGTTATCAGGCTCCTCTCCTGTGGAACCAGCTCCCAGCCTTAGTCTGTGAGGCAGACACTTTGTCTACTTTTAAGAATAGGCTTAAAACATTTTTATTTGATAGGGCCTATGGTTAAAATCTGATGTTAGCCTAAATCAGGACAAGTGGGGGAGTACAGGGAAGTGGAGTGTACAGTCGGTAAAGACGGCTCTCCCTTGCCCTGCCTCCAACATGCCTACATCTAAATAGGATAGGTTATCCAGAGTTATCTCTGTAGTTATGCTGCTATAGGCTTAGACTGCTGGAGGACGCACTGACCACTTTCCACACTCTACTGCTTTATTCTACAGTCTGCTCTTTAACTGTATTATTTCCTGCTATTTCAGCTGTTAACTTTATTTTCTCTCTAAGTGTTTTCTCCCCAGAAGAAGCTACAACGATGTTCTGCTGAGCTGTGGTGGCCTCATGGAGGGGGCCATCGTCTAGCACACTGCTGCTAACCACTTAAACATTCTCCCTCTCCTGATAATAACTTTTTGCTTTCCTTGACGTTGGATGTGCTACTACTAGTTTATCCGTTTAATTATAGATCCACTAGGATAAATACAATAAAGTTGATCTCACCAAATAGAATATTTACTAAGAAATCACAATGTAACTTTAGACACATTACTGTGTGTGTGTGTGTGTGTGTGTGTGTGTGTGTGTGTGTGTGTGTGTGTGTGTGTGTGTGTGTGTGTGTGTGTGTGTGTGTGTGTGTGTGTGTGTGTGTGTGTGTGTGTGTGTGTGTGTGTGTGTGTGTGTGTGTGTGTGTGTGTGTGTGTGTGTGTGTGTGTGTGTGTGTGTGTGTGTGTGCTCTGTCTTCTCCATCCCCAGTGAGTCGTGGAGGATGGCTGCTTATACTGAGCCAGGATTCTCTGGAGGTTTCTTCCTGTTAAAAGGGAGTTTTCCTCTCCACTGTCGCTGCATGCTTGTTTAGTATGAGGATTGCTGTATAGTCACTGACACTAGTCAGTGACTTGATAAAATTAGCTGGGTTCCTTATATAGGAAACATTATTTCTGATTGGCTTAATGAACTGACCTGTATTGGAATGTTTATTATGTGAAGTGCCTTGAGACGACTCTTGTCGTGATTTGGCGCTTTATAAATAAACTTGAATTGAATTGAAGTATGGGTTACAAGGCATTCATTCCCACAAGAGACCACAACACCTTTAACAGATTTGACCATCAGAACCTTCTGCTGCTCACAGATAAAGATTTCTTTCAAAACAAATGCTAGCTTTGACCCAGTAGCTGGTTTAGTTTTCCTTTTACTCAATTCTCCTCCCTCAGTGTCAGTTTGCTGTCAGGAAGCAGGAGACACAAATTAGCGGTTTCCATGGCAACCTTAATGAATTTCTGTCAGCAGAATTTTTACTTGATCTTGGTTCCCTTTTATTTTCATAAATAATTTGTACATACAAATAGGCATTTTGTTGTGGGGATAGTTATTGTTCACCACCACCCCACATGCACTTTCTCACCAAACATCCATCTGAGACAGTTTTCCAGCTGAATGTGAGTTTTCTCTTTTTGAGAATGAAAAGAAATCCCTGAGCACACATTAAGACCTCTGCACACTCAAGGAACAGGCAAGAACACCTGAACAAAAACATGCAGGTACCCTAACCCCTCCTTTCAGAGGCCTTTATTGCTCAGACAAAAATAAAAGATTAAAGTGTTCAGAACATCAGAGTCCTGCTTTTTCTGGATCATTGTAGAGTTTTGAAGGGTTATAAGTTCAAAAACACATAAATCGTTTTTAACTCACATGATTTGATGTGTGATATTTTCCGGTGCTTTGATTTGACTAGATGACATAATTCCAACCAACCCAGTCTTACTGTGAAATCTTGCAGGCCAGAACAAAAATGGTTTGCTTTGTTTAAAAAAAAAAAAAAAAGACCTGTGACGAAGTGGTATGAATGATTTCCCATTCGCCCCTGTAATTTATTTCTGTATCCTGCTGGCACTGTGATGGAGGATATTTTAACCAGACTGAAATGTGAATATTGCACTGGTGTGGATGTAGTTACCATTTGGGATTTCATGTTTGCTTTGTATCCAGAATAGGTTGTGAGGGGAGGGCCCTCCCAGTACTACCTCCCTGGATCATCCTATGATTGGCTGCTTCATTTGGACAAACCAAAGGAAGTGGGATTTGTTTCTTTGATCTTAGTGTGAAAATGTTTCTTGTATTGTAGAAACAGTTTAGTCTTTTGTATAGGTTAACACTTAGGTACATTTCTGTGGATGTTTATTTCCTTTTGGGTTTAATGTTGGAGCACTGATGATTGGGGCTGATTGTTTGCAGGTGTGATTTTCTGGGGTATTTAAAGGAAGCCAGGTGAAGGCTTGGGGAGTTTTTTATTTATTTTTTTATTTATCTGTAAAAGGAAAGCAATGAAGTTAACGCCTGAGAAGCATTTTGGTTCCCAAGGAAAAATGTCCCTGTGCTGCAGTTTGCCTCTACTTCGTTCACCTTGAAGACCTTCTGGGTGCTCTACATTCTCACAAGACCCAAAAACAAGGAACATTAATTCACTTTGTCACAACACATGAAAATATGTGTTCATTTGTTCAACATGACTCCAAAGCGTTATTCATTTTAAAATAGTAAAACTCATTTTATTGTGCTTTCATTGGTGACTTTTTTCCAGATCTTGGTTGTGGGATCACAGTTGCTCAACAATAAACATGAAACACATCATATTTAAGAGAAAATGCACATTTGTTGTTTTAAGGACGTGTTTCACCATCAATGGCGGCTCGTCTATAGGGGGCGCTAGGGTGGCGCCCACCAGTCTCAGAGGAAGAAGAAGATAGGAATCACAAAATATAAAAAGCTACATGAAAATTAAACTAAACTATTTCTACATCATACAGACTACAAGTGCTCTGTATAATCTGTATTTAAGTGTAGTTTTAAAGTAGTTTTTTGTTATTTACACTTTTAAGACTACAGAATCTTCTTGTGACATATTTCCTGTTACTTTTGGGTGCAGCCATAGACATAGGCCTGACTTTTAGAAACGCATTGATGCGGACTTGGGGGAAGTGCGGAACAAGGGTGCAAAAGGGGTGATCAACTTCCGCACTTGAGAATTGGGACACCCTACACACTCGAACCCCTGGTTGGGATCGCATGATTGAAGGCAGCACATGTGGAAGTGTGAGTATTGAGATTGGGCCACAGATAGACCCCGTGTGACCGCTGGTGCCTGTGGGTGGTAACGACCAGACTGGCCCACCGGGAATTTCCCCAGTTAGGTCCTGTTCCACCCGCCGTCCCCATTAGACAGGAGCAGCTCAACACGTTAACTCACACCAGAGCTGGCTCCGTAGGTGCTTATAAGTGCGACTATATATTCTACAAAGTTTTCATAAATAAGCACACAACTTAGATCTGTAGCTCGGGTTCAAGACGGTTCACTCCAACCGTGCACTGGCAATCCTACAAACAAGCATATTATGTTTACTATATAATAGTGTTTATAGTACACACCTGACATCAGTGGCCCCCTGATGCTGTAAAAACTCTGGGACACCCAGACATGATCCTTACGACGGTGATTATAATAAATGAATTAGTGAGAAATGACATCAAGACGAGGTATATGGGGAAAAGTTTTGCCCTCTACCTTGTGACTGATAACAGGATATGTACGTGTATGGATGCTGATGGCTTTATGATACACTTACTCTCTGAAGGAGAACCAGGAAGCTGAAGAATAAACTCCATCTCGGAGTCTGACACGGCCCAGCTCTGATCAGAATAAATCAGCTGCAGGAAGCCTCACTCTTCTTCCTCACGTCTTTTGTGGGAAAGCTACAAAACAAAAACATGAGATTTGCAGATTAGCGTCTACACAACATTGTACAAAAGAGGTCAATGCTCTTTTCTTCATTCTCGTGTTATTCCTGCTCTTCTGTTTATTTCTTCCTTAAATATTCTTAGATTCTTTCTTTTACCTAAAACTGCATTTATAATTATAATGAACCAAAACTCTTCAAAGGGTGAAACGAGAAAACGTCTCTTCAGCATTAGCCTTGTTAGCTAACTCCCCGGTCAGAGAGGAGGGTGAGAGACATGAGATATATCTCATACCGGGAAGATTAGTTTGGTTTCTACAGCAGAATTCTTGTTTCAGCTGTAATATAAGTCAGTGTTAAGGAATAAATGATTAATAAAGTCTCATTTAGCTTCACTGTCAGGGAGACAGCAGGAGTAAACAACATGTAGCTAACGTTAGCTGGCTAGCAGGAGCTGCTGCTGGTGGACACAAATACAGTACAGCCAAGTTATATTTACTAAGTGCAAACAACAAAAATGCTCAACCCTACTTGTTAAAAGTTATCCCCCGAGCTTTGGTCTCAATGGTTTGCTGAATAGAGCAAAAGTAATCTGCACAGAGCTCAGGCATCTTGTTCACTGCTGCTATGGTTCGTGTCTGCCGGAAGCTCGACCGATCTAAGATGGCGACCACATTTCCTGCACCCAAGCAGCCAAAAGGGGGTCTATCAATATATATGTCTGTGGGAGCAGCAATCTCCACCATATACCTACGCTAACTGGCACATGCGTGCTGGATCCCTCCCCTCCAATACACAGAATAGGAGAGCCTTTGGGCTCAGAGATACAGCGTCCGTGAAGACACACGCAGAATACCAACAGGGCAGAGTCTCAGCTCAGGTAAGGGCAGAACCAGACTTTTCCCCATAGTTCACCATCTTGTGTTGTTGTAGAGTAGCTGAGTACGCCTTGTGGAGATTTTTAATATGAAGAACCAGAAAATGATGAAATGTGGATGTTAGAACACTCTCCTTCATGTAAAAATGTGGATTTTTATTCACTATAACACAGATTTTTATAACCTTAAATCTACTAAAGTAAGACTGAGTTAATGCTTTTAACTCCATGAAATTAGCTTTGCTTGTTGTTTTACAAAAAAACGCAGGTTTGTCGGTGCCAGTCGTTGTGGAAATCCAAAAAACCCGCTGGTGGACATTGACGGTTAAGGATGCCGTCAAGCTGAAAAAAAGAGTCCTATAGAGCCTTTTTGGCCTGTGGGACACCAGAGGCAGCTAATGGGCGATGGCAGGCCAAGCGGAATGCAGCCCGGCTGGTCATAGAGGCAAAATCCTGTACATGGGAGCAGTTCGGTGAGACCATGGAACAAGACTTCCGTACGGCTTTGAGTTGATTCTGGTCCACTGTTCGGCGCCTCAGAAGGGGAAAGCAGTGCGCTACCGACACTGTTTATAGTGGAGACGGTGTGCTGCTGACCTGTACTCGGGACATTGTGGATCGGTGGGCAGAATACTTCGAAGACCTCCACAATCCCATCGGCACGTCTTCCAGTGAGGAAGCAGAGTCCGGGGACTTTGGGTTGGGCTCTCCAATCTCTGGTGCTGGGGTCAATGAGGTTGTCAAATAGCTCCTCAGTGGCAAGGACCCAGGGTGGATGAGATCTGCCCAGAGCTCCTTAAGGCTCTGGATGTTGTAGGGCTTTGTTGGCTGACACGGCTCTGAAATATCGCGTGGACATCGGGGGCAGTTCCACTGGATTGGCAGACCGGAGTGTGTTTCAACTACAGGGGGATCAAGTGACATAAGGTGCGCACTACCGCGCTGCCGAACAAATCAAAGGCTAAGAGCAGTTTATTACAGAGCCATGGTTGCATGGAATGCCATACCGAGAATTTTGTTATTAGAGAATAACAGAAGATGTTTTCAAAAGATGTTAAAGCTTTTTTTGTTTACACGACAGTAAATTTTGCACAATGAATTGTAAATGTGACTGATATGACAGCTTCTATAGTTTTTGTTTGTTATGGAAGTGATGTGATATGATTTTTGATTCTTGGATATATTTATTTATTGCTCTGTGTAAACCCTCCGTATTTACTTATTTAGATTTTTCATGAACGCTGAAGTGTGTTATAACTTACCGGTATATCATTATGGCAAATGAGCTGGTACGATTATTGTAGGAGCCGTTTATTTTGTGGGTTGGGCTTTCATCTGTGATGGTGGTGGTGTTGGGTGCGTCACATGTGATTTAAGTGGGTCCTCAGGTGTTTCGGGAGAGATGATTACGCATGGGTGGCGGGATGAGCATACGGTTTTTACCGCTCGCGACACCATGACAATAGTCTTCCTTTTGTGACGATCAACTGGGAGCACTTGGAACCGCATCATGTAAAATGCCAGCTAACGCTTGTAAAAGAAAATAAACAAGACTAACGCACAGACAAAAGGAGGTTTTGATTTATGAATAGAAGCGCGTCAGAAGCCGCCTCCGCCCTCACCCAGCTGGCTGACAACAGGAAGTGTCAGCACACAAGTAAAAACCTCGCTCTCTCTTGGAGAAAAGGAGATAAAAGATCCACTGCCCCGGACGCAGATCTTTTGGAAAGCGTGGAGCTCTTTCTGGCACCGCGCAGGTGTATTTGAGGATGCTGCTGTACTCCATGAACCGATGAGAAGGCACGGTAACGAAGACATCAAAGAGGTACCGATGTAAACAATACCGCAGCCTAGTCTTCACGTGGATGTGGAACAGATTGCAAAGTTTGATGCTACGAAGCTGTTCATTGCGTCAGTGGGTGTGGTGTCGCCTTGAAGGTGCGGCGATTGTGGTTGTTTGGAATCCAGAAAGGATGACAAGATCATCAGTTGTTTGAGCTGTGCAGATAGAGCTGGAGTGGTCATGCTGTGACTCAGCTTCCCTTATTAACGCTGATGTTCGCGGCGCACATGTTTGAAAATGAGCGACGTGCGTAATGTTGAAGCTGGAGTTGAAAGTGCTCAGCGCGTCATGGCTGAAGTTGAACAAGGAAATATGGAAAGAGAAAAAAGAATAATCAAACCGACTCCAAAAGCGATTTTAATGATGGCTGAAAGATTTCAGAAGGAGCGAGATTATTGTTTCAAACAAGCAAGTAAAATAAAGGCTAAAATTGATGAACTGTTGGTCTCAAGAGGAAATGTATGTGCTGTTGAACAAAATCTGGAGAAGTTTAAAAAAAGTTGTGAAGATGCTACTGCAGCTCATATGTTGTTGTTCACAAAGATCTCTCTTCCTGCGGAAGAACAGGAAAAGCAACAGCAATGGTTTGATTTGAAGAAAGATGCCAGTGATGCTTTTATTGATAAAATTGCTGTATGGTTAAAGGAATCCTGTGCTTCACTGGAAGGCGATAAAACTAATATGAATTATGATGTTGACGCTGCTGATAAAAGTGAAACGGTTCAGTGTCATGATGATATCAATCCTGAAGACAGTGTGTCGAACATATCAAGCAAAAAGTCAAGGAGAAGCCATTCTGGTACATTTGCCTCCAGTATTTCTTCTGCATGTTTAAAAGCAAAGGCAGAGAAAGCAGCATTATTGCAGAAAGCTGCAGCTCTAAAGGCGAAACATGAGCTGGAGGCTCAAGAAGAAAATCTCAGGTTGGAAAGAGAGAAATTGAGAAAACTTAAAGAACAAATGGAGATTGATACACAGATTGCTGCTGCTGTTGCAAGACTGTCTGTGTTGGAAGGCAGTGATGTTAGTGGAAAGGCCTGCTCTGATGGCATGAACTCATATATGAGCAGAGCTCTAAAGAACCAAAAGAATGAATGTAACCCCAACGCAAAGGAGTTTATTCCAAAAAAGGATGGTCAGTTAAGAGAGCAAGAAACACAAAAGGGGTTTGCCCAAGATGTGAGACCAAAGGTGAGAAGTGAAAAGGAGATGTTTACAGCTCTAAACCCAAGAAAGACTCTGATAAATGTTTCTACAGTGACACCATCCGTTGCAGAAAGAGAAGAGCAACAACACTATATTTTACCTACTCAAAGTACAGTTCTTCAGGAGTCAGTCTGTGAAATTATGAAAAAACAGAATGAAATTACTGCTACGCTGATGCAACAACAGAAGACCACAACTTTGCCACAAAGAGAAATAACACCATTTGATGGAGACCCATTGCAGTACATTTCATTCATTAGGACATTTGAACATTGTGTGGAACACAGAACAAATAATTACCAAGATTGCTTGTATTTTTTGGAGCAATATACCAGGGGGAAGCCAAGAGCATTAGCAAGAAGCTGTCTGCACATGACACCTCAGCAAGGATATAAAAAGGCAAAGGAGCTGCTGAAAGAACATTTTGGGGATGAGCATAAAGTGGCTGCAGCCTATATGCACAAAATATTTGCCTGGCCAGCACTAAAAGCTGAGGATGCTCAAGGAATGCAAGAATTTGCTCTATTTCTGAAAGGATGTAGAAATGAATATTTCAGCAAACCTCAGAAAGATTATCATGAAGTGGCCATATAAGTTAAGAGAAAGATGGCGGACTACAGTTTGTGACATACAAGAGCGACAAGGAAACAGAGTTATGTTTTCTGACCTTGTGGATTTTTTGGAAAAACAAGTCAGGATTTTATCTCATCCAGTTTTTGGGGATATTTCAGACCCCAAACTAAGTCACTCAGGAAACTCTGTCAAAACGAAAATGGCAGAAAGATACGTGACCAAGCGTGCCAGCTTTGTTACATCTGCTGAAACGTCTAATCAAACTTTCCCTTCAAGATCCACAGTACATAAACCCTTCAAGCAACCAGAGATGTCTCAAGGAACGTCGATCAAGAATTGTTGTTATTGTAAAGGCCCACATCCATTAATGACATGCCCAAAGTTTAAAGATGTTCCTAGAAAGGAAAAGATTGGATTCTTAAAGCAAAGGGGAATCTGTTTTGGATGCCTTAAAGTTGGACATGTGAGCAAAGATTGTAGAAATCGCTTGACTTGCGAGGAATGTGGTTTCAAGCATCCAACTTTTCTTCATTTTGACAAAAGTCATAATCAAGTTGAACATCAAGAAACCTGTGGATACACTGGGGCCGGAGATTATGGATGTTTGCTTTCTGTTGTACCAGTACAGCTGAAATCCAAAGGACATAATAAAGTGATAAAAACATATGCTCTCTTGGACCCTGGAAGTACTGCAACATTCTGTACAAATGGTGTAATGGAAAAACTGAACGCGCAGAGTGTTAAAACTAATATTCTTTTGCGTACCATGGGACAGGAAAAGGTTGTGGAAACCCAAATACTCTCCGATCTGGAAGTGGCTGAGTTAAATAGTGACAAGTTCATGGATCTTCCAGAAACCTTTTCACAAGAAGCAATACCTATCTCTACAAATCATATTCCTTCTCAAGAGAACATTAAAAGATGGGATTATCTGAAAGATATTAAAATCCCAAGGTTGGATGTGGAGGTGGGACTGCTAATTGGGGCTAATGCAGCAAAGCTTATGGAACCCTGGGAGATTATTAACAGCCAAGAGGATGGACCCTATGCCATAAAGACTTTATTGGGGTGGGTCATTAATGGTCCCTTAAGGGGAAATGTGAAAGGTTGTTCAGCCATTTACGCAAACAGGATATCCATTGTCAAGTTGGAAGAACTGCTGATCTCTCAGTATAACCAGGATTTTAATGAAAAGAGACTGGAGGAAAGGCTGGAAATGTCACAAGAGGACTTGAAGTTTATGGCTATTTTAGAAAGATCTACATGCCAGCAAGATGGTCATTTTTGTATGGACTTACCCTTTAAGGAAGATACCATCACCATGCCAAACAATAAATCTGTTGCTGAACAACGGTTGAAGAGCCTTAAACGGAGGTTTGACAAAGAGCCAAGGTTCCAAGAAGAGTACACCAGATTTCTCACAGAGGTGATTGACAACGGCTATGCAGAGGCAGTGCCAACGAACGAGATTACTGGTGAAGAAGGTAAAGTGTGGTACTTACCTCATCACGGTGTTTGCCACCCAAAGAAGAAGAGCCTAAGAGTAGTCTTTGATTGTGCAGCAACCTTTAAGGGGATTTCTTTAAATTCAAAGCTCCTTCAAGGTCCTGATTTGACAAATCCCCTCTTTGGCGTTTTGACAAGATTCAGAGAAAATCCTGTTGCCTTGATGGCTGACATAAAAGCTATGTTCCACCAGGTAAAGGTCTCGAAGAAACATCTAAATTTTCTCCGTTTTTTATGGTGGCCAATGGGCAATTCATCTGTAAACCCAGTGGAGCACAGAATGAAAGTACATTTATTTGGAGCAGTGTCCTCACCAAGCGTTGCTAACTATGCATTGAGAAGGACAGCAGTTGATAATCAGAACATGTTTGGAACAGAAGTAACGGACACAGTTCAACGTAATTTCTATGTCGATGACTGTTTGAAATCTTTGGCCACAGAAGAGGAAGCAGTACAGATGGTTAAAGATCTAACCGACTTATGTTCAAGAGGAGGATTCCACTTGTCAAAATGGACAAGCAACAGCAGAACTGTATTATCTTCCATCCCTGAATCAAATCAGTCCATCATGACAAGAGAAGTTGATCCTGAACAAGACAGCTTACCAGTGGAGAGAGCACTTGGACTACAGTGGTGTGCTGAGAATGATAAGTTCATTTTCAAACCAGAAATACAAGAAAAGGCACACACCAGACGTGGAATACTGTCAGCTGTAAACTCCATTTATGATCCCCTGGGTTTTCTTTCACCCTTTACTTTGTTGCCAAAGATTCTGCTGCAAGAAATGTGCCGGCAAAAGATGTCATGGGATGAACCAATTTCTCAAACACAGCTGCTACAGTGGAGTACGTGGTTGACAGATTTGAAGAAGGTTGAAAAACTTGACATTGATCGCTGTATTAAACCTAAAGGCTTTCGAGAACCTCTCCATATGCAACTTCATCACTTTGCAGATGCTAGTGGGCACGGATACGGCACTGTGTCCTACTTGAGACTGGAGAACCAAGAAAAAAAGGTTCACTTGGCCTTCATGTTGGGAAAGGCAAGGGTTACACCCTTGAAAGAGACAACAATTCCCCGACTCGAGCTAACTGCCGCAGTCTTATCAACAAAAGTCGACAAAATGCTACGCAATGAACTGCATTTTGAGCTTCAAGGGTCACTATTTTGGACGGATAGCCAGACAGTGTTGAAATACATCAAAAATGAAACTAAACGATTTCACACTTTTGTGGCTAACAGAGTGGCCTTGATAAGAGACGCTACGGACCCTGAACAGTGGAGGTACATTAGCTCAAAGGACAATCCTGCTGACGATGCCTCTAGAGGGTTACCTTTGGACAGTCTGTTGGAAAATGGCAGGTGGTTCACAGGTCCACCTTTTCTTAGACAGCATGAAGATAACTGGCCTAAACCCTTTCTGTCGCAACAGATTTCGGCAGATGATCCAGAGGTTAAGAGAGACATCATAGTAAACGTTGTCACTACTGTGGCTCAAGATTCATTAACATCATTTGTGGATTATTTCTCTTCATGGATAAAGCTCAAAACTTCTGTGGCTTGGCTCCTCAAGTTTCGAGAAGTTCTCCTGACTTTGAGTAACAAGAGAAAAGAAATTGTTGCCACTCCTCTCGGGTCATCAGAAATGGTAGAGAAAGAGTTGTCAAAGATTAAGTCTTCACTTGGTGGCCAATCGTTGACTGTTTCAGACTTTTCCAGAGCAGAAACTGCTATAATTCGTTTCAGTCAACAAAACGCCTTTAAGGAGGAAATCATTCTTCTGGAAGCCGGGACATCATGCGTCAAGAGGAGCAGCAGTCTCTACAAGCTGGATCCCAAGCTTATTGATGGCCTATTGAGAGTAGGTGGAAGGCTGAGGCATGCAGCCTTACCTGAAGAACAAAAGCATCCTGTGATCCTCCCAAAGAACCAGCATGTATCCAAACTTATTCTACAGCATGTACACCAATGTCTTGGACATGCAGGAAGGAATCACATGCTTTCAACCTTGAGGAAAAGGTATTGGATTACAAATGCTAACTCTGCCTGCAGAAAAATAATATCAAAGTGTGTGACATGTCGACGCCAGAAAGGTCAGCCAAGTGAGCAGAAAATGGCTGATATGCCACTGGAAAGGGTTACCCCAGATTTACCTCCTTTTACCAACGTGGGGGTGGATTATTTTGGGCCCATCGAAATCCGACGAGGACGCACTGTGGTTAAAAGGTACGGGGTCATCTTTACTTGCATGACTAGTAGAGCTGTTCATTTGGAAGTTGCCCATTCCTTGACCACCGATTCCTGTATCAATGCTTTAAGAAGGTTTTTGTGTCGCAGAGGTCAAGTGAAGCGCATCCGATCTGATAACGGAACTAATTTTGTTGGGGCAGAAAGAGAGTTGAAACAAGCTTGGGCTGCTGTTGACCATGGAAAGATTCAAAGAACCCTCCTTCAAAGAGACATTGAGTGGGCATTTAATCCCCCAGCCGCATCACATCATGGAGGTGTTTGGGAACGGCTGATCAAAATGGTTCGAAAAATTCTTTTCTCCATTTTGAAGCAACAGATGTTGGATGATGAATGCCTCCATACAGTGATATGTGAAGTAGAGGCTATTCTTAATGATCGACCCATCACCAAGGCATCCGAGGATATTAATGATTTGGAAGCTCTAACACCAAATCATATCCTGTTGCTAAAAGGAAAACCTCTCCTGACCCCTGGGAGTTTCACTGAAAACGATCTTTACATCAAACGACGCTGGAGACAAGTTCAGTATCTGGCTGACCTCTTCTGGAGTAGGTGGACCAAAGAGTACTTACCGATGATGCAGGAGAGACAAAAATGGATCAAGCCTCGACGAAGCTTTTCTGTTGGAGACATTGTCATCATCATGGATCGTTCAACTCCTCGAGGATTGTGGACTATGGGAAGAGTTACCAAAACGTACCCAGACAACGCTGGCTTTGTACGAACAGTTGAACTGAAGACTAAGACTGGGGTTCTAGAAAGACCCATATCAAAAATCTTTCTACTTCAAGAAGCTCCATAAGTTTTTGTAATTGTGTATTCCATCACAATTAGGGGCCGGAGATGTAGGAGCTGTTTATTTTGTGGGTTGGGCTTTCATCTGTGATGGTGGTGGTGTTGGGTGCATCACATGTGATTTAAGTGGGTCCTCAGGTGTTTCGGGAGAGATGATTACGCATGGGTGGCGGGATGAGCATACGGTTTTTACCGCTCGCGACACCATGACAATAGTCTTCCTTTTGTGACGATCAACTGGGAGCACTTGGAACCGCATCATGTAAAATGCCAGCTAACGCTTGTAAAAGAAAATAAACAAGACTAACGCACAGACAAAAGGAGGTTTTGATTTATGAATAGAAGCGCGTCAGAAGCCGCCTCCGCCCTCACCCAGCTGGCTGACAACAGGAAGTGTCAGCACAATTATAATGAGTTCCTGGGGTTTGTTGTTGTTGGGTGTGTGTGTGGGGGGGGGGGGGTTGTAGTAAAATAGTTGGAATGAAATTGGAAGAGACCTCAGGAAGAATAGCTCCACACTATGGTGGGAGCTAATGAGGTTCTCAATAAATAAATAAAAGTATGACCAGTGTCAGAGCTTGGTCTGCATTGCCGGCAGTAAGTCGGGCTCATTCCCGGTGAGAGTTGAACTCCGCCAAGGCTGCCCTTTGTCACCGATTCTGTTCATAACTATTTTGGAAAGAATTTCTAGGTGCAGCCAAGGTATTGAGAGGATCCATTTTGGTGGCCTGAGGATCGGGTCTGCTTTCTGAAGATGATGTGGTCCTGTTGGCATCATCAGATCGCGATCTCCGGCCTTCACTGGAGTGGTTCACAGCCAACTGTGAAGCGGCTGGGATGAGAATCAGCTCCTCTAAATCCAAGACAATGGTTTTGAATGGTATGAAAATAAATCGTGCATGCGGGAAGTCCCCGCTGGCTGATTCCTTCCACCAATCTGAGGCCCCCCCTAATGGTAGGCATGAGTTTGAGCCGGCCAATCAGTCGGCAGTTGGTGTGTTGGACCAGTTCAGCCTGATGCAGACCGCCTTGGGAAGATGGCTGAAAAAACAACTAGTTGCGCGTGGAAAAAACCCAGGCTAGCCCGATGGGAACACTTCCTACCCTATCTAGGCAGAGTGGAGCCAGCCCTAATGTTGAAGCCCTACATGCTCCTCAGCTGGCCTTGGTATTCCCCCAAGAGGAGGTGGCAGATGTGGCTGGGGTAAGGAAAATCTGAGCCTCCCTGCTTAGGCTGCTGCCCCAGCAACCCTGACCTCAGATAAGTGGACTGTAATGGATGGATGAATTTATGTGTTTTAAATGTCATTCTAAATATTGAAGTTATTAATATTATTTGGATCAATTAGAAAATGGTTTTGGTTCAGATCCTCAAAACTCCTTGAACTCTTTTAAAATTTTTATACCCTTTTGTTTTTCTTTTGTAGAAGAGCAAACATCCATCATCATCTCTGAGGAAACCCTTTGAGCAAGTGTTGCTGGTTGTCCTCACACACCCTCACACACTTCATGTGATTTTTATGTACAGACAGTGAAATGTCCTTCTCGTTAATGTGTAATCCACTCGCAACTCGAGGAACCAGTTTTCGTTCTGGGCCCAACAAAGCTGCTATTTATTCCCCAGATGGAGAAGCTGTCCTCAAAAAACCCTGAAGCAGTGAGATGATCCAAATAGAGAGATCTATATTTGGTCAGAGAGGAAGACTGCTAAAAACCGGCCTGTTTTCAGTTCGATCCAACCTGACTGAGCAGCTCTGCTTCTACAGAAATTCACAGTTAATTATTTGTTTGCGATAATAAAAAAAAAGCACGATTTAACATCTACTGCCTTTGGTTGTTTATCTGACCTGATTTAGTCCTTGACATTTTTTAACTGATCTTTTATTTATTCTCTGTTTACGTTTACTTTGTTCTTTTATCCGTTCCTCTGACCTTGACATGGGAGGGTTATTATTCTGTTTTTTTTTTTTACCTGGATGACCTGGTGAACCTGGTGGATCTGGAAGACCTGGTAGACCTGGTGGACCACTTTGTGGAATAATGTGGCAACAATGATCTCATCTTGAACATGAACACAACAAAGGAGATGATTGTGGATTTTAGATTAAAAAGGCAAGGTTCAAGTTTTACGAGGGCTGGGACTCTACCAGAGAGGCGTAATCATCCGGCAACCAGAAGCATCCTCCGTCCTCCTTATGAAGGCGGCCCGCTAATCAGCTGATGGGTCACAGCTGCTGCTCTCTCTCTCTCCGGAAACCAGAGAAGCTCAAAACACAGGTGAGACAATGATGTGTGGAGAGTGCTCACCTCCCGGCTCACAACAGTCTCAGGAGGATCCCGCCCTGATGATGTATAAGCGAGTGAAATGGCGTCACACAGCCAGTGTGAGAGACGCTGGGTCGACAGCACTTGCCCAAGGGAAGAGTCTCTGTAGTGCACAAACAGGCTTTGTGAGCGGCGGATCCCTGAAGTGCGTGACACATATCGTGCAAGCACGCGCACCGGGCAGAGAAGGCGGGAAGCCGCCTCCTCATCAGAATTATGGGGGGGAGGAAAAAGTCCAGCCAATGAAACTGACCTGGATTTGAAGGAAGCATTAATGTTTTGGGCCTAAAGGCTGGGTTGGGGCATAAAACAGCAGACCCGCCATCCTCCTGGAGCCTGAGGCATGCGGGAGCCACTGAGAGGACGGTTAGGTCACTCACTCTCTTGACTGATGCCAGCGCCAGCAGCAAGGCCGTTTTGAGAGACAGGAACTTGAGTGAGACCTGGTCCAAGGGTTCAAATGGGGCTTCAGATAAGCCGCGCAGAACCACCGTTAGGTCCCACTGGGGAAATAGCGGGCGGGACAAGGTCTGTTCCTTCTGACACCTTTTAGAAAACATTTTGTGAGGGGATGATTGAAAACAGATCTATCTCCAAAACCTTGGTTACAGGATGAGATAGCTGCAGCATAAGTCTTAACAGTGCTGAATGCGAGGTCCCTGTCCATCAGCATCTGCAGAAACGATAGGACATCCGCCAGCTGGCAGGAAAGCACTTGAACATTCCGCACTGTGCACCATTTCTGGAAAGCTGCCCATTTAGCAGCATAAGAGGCAATGGTAGAGGGCGCCCACGCACTCTGAATCGTGGCCACCACATCATGCGGCAGCCCAGAAGCCTCTAAGCGTGACCGCTCAGCGGCCAGACCCACAGCCGTTGGCCTATTTCTGGAGGATGTTTGATTATCCCATCCGCCTGGAGAAGGACGTCCTCCCTCCACGGGAGCATCCACGGAGAGCCGTACACCAGCGCTTGCAGGTCCGGAAACCATGACGCGGACAAGCGTCTGGGAGCTACCAGAATTACCGAGAGCTGTTCCGACCAAACTCGATCCAGGAGTCGGGGAATCAGTGGGACTGGCGGAAACGCATACAGGAGCGTCTGAGGCTAGGGCTGTGTGAGAAGGCGTCCACTCCGAGTGGGGGGTGGTCCCGGGGACTCAGGGAAAACCACAGACGACACTGAGCGTTCTCGCGAGCCGCGAACAGATCCACAGAGGGTTCCCCGAACTTGATCCAGATCTGTGATCAGTGCGGGATGCAGACGCCAGTCGGAGTCGCGGGGTCCCCCTCTCGACAGGATGTCTGCTGCTACATTCAGGACACCCAGAATGTAGGTGGCTTTGATGGACAGAGGGTGGACATGTGCCCAGCACAGTAAAACTGTGGCTACGCGCAATAGTGGGAGGGAATGAACTCCCCTTGGGCGATTTATGTAGGCTGCCGCCAACTGGTTGTCTGTGTGAACTTCGTAATGACGGCCATCGAGAAGGGCAGCGAAGTGACTGATCACATTCCTCACTGTCATAAGCTCCAACACATTTATGTGCTTGTGCGTGTGGGAGGGCCAGGGATCTGCCACCGTATGGGACAAGCACGTGCCCCCCATCCCAACAGTGACGCATCCGTAAACACAGATACGTGTGACGTAGGACGTCCGATGGGGACCCTGTGAGAGAGGATGCAGGGATTCCCCCAGTGAGCGAGGTCCCCGCCCACTGAAGGGGGAACCCTCAACAGACATCTCTTCTGACGTATCGGGTGTACCCGGAGGCGGATGAACCAACGCTGCAGGCATCTCGTGTGCAGTAAACCTAACGGCACCACAGGATAGGCAGCAGCCATCATGCCCAGAAGTTTCATAACTAACAGGGCTCTCATGAACTTGCGGGGTTGCACGCGGGAGATCACCGTGGTGAGATCCACCCCTCTCGCCGGAGATAGACGCACTCTCATTAGGGAGGCGTTCAGCTCCACCCCGAGAAACGCAATCAACTGGGATGGAAGGATGGGGCTCTTTTCCCAGTTTATGGAAAACCCCAGGGTTGACAGATGCTCTATTAACTTCCTGGTTTTCTCTGACGCCTCGTCCTTGGACCGGGCGAATAGGAGCAGATCGTCGCAGGTAAAACAAAACCATCATTCCCGCCGTGTGCAATGGCTGCAGAGCTGTCTCCAGACATTTGGAGAATGTGTGCGGGGCCAGCGGAGTAGCCGAAAGGAAGACGACTGAACTGGTATTGAACTTCCGGTGTTTGGGAATTACTGGAGTAGCATCATGAATGTCCTGTTTTTGACCTAAAGGTCATGATCTGCTGCGTCTGCTCGAGCAGAGACGTGATGTCTCTGACACAAGCTAATCTACATGAGATATTGGCCAAGGTCTTTCATGCACTCTGCTCATCTGAACTGCTTCACCTTTTACAGCTCAAGATGAAGACGAAGAACTATTTTGATGAACACATAATCAAACAACTTTGTTATTACCAATAATAATGTGAGCACAATGTTCAATCTGTGAAATAACAATGTTATTACTTGATATTATAATCCTGTTATCAGTAGTATTTTACAAGTTATTATAATCTTGGACATTTGCACTAGACACTGATGACACGTAATGCTAAAGTCACATGACACATTTCCTTTTGCCTGATCCAATCAGAACCTTTGTTTCTGACGCAAGGCGCGGTTTTCTGTGGTGTTTGTATATGCACTCTTTTTGCATGTCAAATTCTGATTCGCCAGTAAACCAAAATACCGTAAATCCTCTAATACAGGCCCGGGCCTGTATTTGACTCAAGCTCATCAAGCTCCAGTTCTTTATTGGAAGGAGGGCCAGTATTAGAGGAAGGCCTCTATTTCTATTTGAGCAAAATGAACTGATGGTTCGCTGGAGTTTTTGACAATTAAAATTGCGTCCACATTTTCAAAGTTAAACACATTTCTTTTAACAACGGTAGTTTCTGCTTCAGCCCTCTCCCCCCTCCCCCTGTGCAGCGGCCGCAAACTCACTGATGCGCCTGCAGCCTCTCAGAGTTCCTGCTGCTCTAAACATTAAAATAATTACTTCATTTTCTGTTCCTCACTTCTGATTACCTTCAATGGTGTCTGTTTGTTGCAACCAGCAGGTACAAAAACTAACTTGTTCTTATTTGACTATTTTTCTGTCCTGTCTGTTTATTATCTTCCTGCATCTCCTCTCAATCCTAAAGAGAAACTGCTACCTGGGTTCATATATATTCACCTCATGAGTTACCTTTGAACTGCAGTTCTAAAAGATCTACCGACCGCAAAAACAGCGGAGTGCTCGCTGCTTGCCGGCCGCATCAGTGATCGGTGCGTCACCGGATGACAAGTTGATGCGCCCCGCTCCACAGCAAAACACATCAGGCGCAAATAAAAGACAGAAAACATCAAAGGAAATGAACCGACAAGAACGATCGCGTGTTAAATAATTTGGCAACACCTGATTGTTACTGTGGCCGTGCTCAGGAGGCAGATCCGACCGCAAAAACAGCGGAGTGCTCCCTGCTTAGCGGCCGCATCAGTGCAGTGCGTCGGAGGACAAGGTGATGCGCCCCGCTCCACAGCAGCGAAACACATCAGGTGCAAATAAAAGACAGAAAACATCAAAGGAAATGAACCGACATGAACGATCGCGTGTCAGTACCGACGCTCTGGCAAAGCGCGTTGCCCCCCCGAGCGCAGGAGCTTGTCACCTGCTGACAGCAGGCTGCTGTCTTTACCGAGGGCTGCATCTTGCCGGTCATTATCACGTGACAGCGACTAGTCGACGACAGGCATAACAAGTCACTATAGTGAAGTCGACTAGTTCATACAACCCCTGCTACTGCTCCCCAGAGTGTTCTGCAGCGCACGTTCTCTTTGAACTTGATATCAAATTTTCGCCTCCTCTTCGTCTCCGCACGGTTAACGTTACCCTCGCGGTCTATCACTGGCAAATCAAAAGTGAGACTATGACACAACCGCCCCCGTACTTGCTTGTTACCACATTCCACCCGGCCACAATAAGAGACCGGCCATTATTCACCTCCGCCGACTCCGACACCGGCCAAAATTGGAGACCCGACCTTTAATTGAATACCGGCCTGTATTAGAGGATTTATGGTATGACAATTATAAAAACTATTCCACACCACCTTTTCTTTAGTTTAAAGCGTTCTAGAGAAGTCTGGGACTGGCCATCCAGACTTCCTCTTGAGCCAAAAGAACCTCAACAAGCTGGATAAAATCTGTTGCAAGTTACACCTGACCGCAACGGTTCCTTAAGAATAAAAGCTGAACCTCACGACCCCTTCAGGGTCTCGGAAATGCCAATATTAACTGTCGTGACCTGGAAGCATTCCAAGACTAGTTTGATCGGCACCGCTGCTTTTCTACCGGTTTCGGTTCCAAGGAGGGTCCAAGAGGACCTCGACATTCTGGATCTAAACAGAGGCTTCCCCTGGGTACGTAGACCGACAGATGGCGTTTCACGTGTGTTATAAATCTCCTACTAAAGTTTAGAGCGAAACATTCACTCTCACTCAGAACTAATTGCTTCTCCGGATACGAGGTTCTGATAACATTCCACACATATACATCATTCATCTCACGTCTCGTTCCACCTTAGTCCATCAGTACACACAGTGTTCAAAGTTAGTCTTGTTTAAACTGTGTCGAAATAAATTTCTTAACTATTATAAACCTGACTTTCTTTCCTCAGAGTTAATATGAAGTGTCACGTAATCCCTGCAATAAAAAGTTCTGATCTTCTGGTTAAAATATTCAATCAATCAATCAATCAAAGATACTTTATTAATCCCAGAGGGAAATTAGAGTTTCAGTACACACAATTCAGAGATCAGACATACATGGGCAAGACACATGACAAGAATTGGTGACTGTGGTGATTCGCAACCCTGAGTCGTGCTACCTTAATAGAGATAAGAGGGTTACATGAGGATTGGTTCAGGTGGAGGGAAAAAAGGCACTTCTGAGTTACCCTCCACCAGGAGGGCAGCTTTGCTCTGCAAAAAAAAAAAAAAAAAAAAACACCTCAAACATATGTGCAACAGACTTCAGACAACACAACAGAAGTGTCCACTAGGTGGGGTGGTGGGTTGAGACTATCCCTACTTCAGTTCCAGCAGCCACGATAGAAGCAGCACATGTCACCTCAGTGTGGAGAGCATTGATGGTTGGAGGGTTGCAGTGACCCTGGAACTTTTCAGCGGCCTTCCCGCAGTCCCGCCCAGGCTGGGAAAGGATACAGAGTTGAGTTGCCATAGCGATGGCACCTTCCACATATCTTCTGAGGGGGGAGTTTTCGTTGGAGCCTTGCTGGCTCTAGGGCGCCAGATTCCGATTAGAAAATTTTGTTTCGAGGCCAGACAGAGATAATTTCCTCTCTGTCTTAGTTTGTTGGTCCTCAACCTCTCAGAATCCCAATAATGGACATTAATCTATCCCAATCGGGCTGATTCGTCCACTCTCTCCTTGATGGCATCCATATGTTGTGCCAAAGAATGAATCTCTGCCAAAGTCCCAAGCGTACTATTCATTTAGACAATTATGCGAGTCTGAATTTACAGCACAGTGCAATCCATCTCTGAGCTCCGGGATCAGGCCAATATTCCTCAACAGCTCGTTAATTTTCTGGTAAGCCAGGTAGCCTCCAATGCCAATGAGCAAGAAACCTGACACCAACACCACGAATATCCACACGTCTTCAGAGTCCTCCACAGACAGCTGAGAAAGACAGATCAAGTTCCACTGTTTCCAGGAGTCCATGATGTGTCCAACTGGGTCTGTCCCGGCGGGGCATCTGGGACTGGGAGCCCCTTCTCCCGTTCTTATCGTAGAAAAAATTTTTATCAATCGCGTTGAGAGACCAACTGACGAGATGCATTTAAATGTATTTCAGTTTCCAGTTTCCAGAAAAATGCATAAGCAGCTGTGCACCTGTGACGTGGCACGCCTCAGGTGGAAATATAGGGTGCCACTAAAATTGCCACCGATTAAAATAGATTCTAAAATCCAAGGCAAGCAGCGCAACCACAGAAGCAAATTTAAAAAAAGGGAATTTATTCTAAAAGCTGAAGATGATGCCCAAAGGACAAGGCAGTCCAGTCCGCCCCTGCATGCACTCGCCAGGTGAAACCTACGACCCCGCCCTCCTGCGGGAAACGTCGTCCGCAGGGATCCACAGGCTGGAAGGCCAGTGAATCCAGTCCTTCTCCTCAGCCCCTGTGGTAGACAAAAACCTCCGGCAGTCAAACGTCCCCAAGCACCAGACCACACACGGAGAGACAGCAGCTCCAGACTTAGCCAGGCACTGCTCCAATACTTACGCGCAGGGGCAGAGGAACTCTGCCCGCCTGCCGTGTTGCGCTCCGTGCCCTGGCTTCTCCACCGCAGATCTCGCTCTCCGCTGCTGCTCGCTGTCCGCGCCGCTGGTGAACCCCCCCCCCCTCCTCGGTCCAAGACTCCAACCGGACCCAGCGGCACCAGTACGCGCGCCGCTCATGTGTGGAGGGAGGGACACCCACGCTCCTCCACACTCGACCGCCGTCCCTAATCCGGGACCGTACTCCGGGTGCTCCTCTGTTCCGGCGGGGGGGTCCAGGCACATGTGGTCTTCAGGACGCTGAACCGGGGTGCGTCTCTGCCCCTTAGCTCATCCCATCTGCCATCCTGACTCTCCCCGTCCCCCCATCGTGTTCCTTCCTTTAAATCACCTGCCCTGCCTGTGTCTGTCCATTAATTGGCAGTGTAGGCAACGCTCTGCCACAGGTGAAGGTGATTGGGGTGATTAGTCACAGAATGAACACACAATGTTGCACCACAACTAAAAACACACCAAATAAAAACATGCGCATCAGAATAAAACAAGTAAAACATGCAATATAAAATTAGTGCAACATCACCACTCTGTGACACACCCAGCACACAGAGACAGACAAAGGCCTTGAGGATAAGATATGGAGGAGAGGAGGGAAAAAAAGTGTCTGCACCCTCCAAGAGCCGGAAGAAGACAAAGATCCATCAGAATTGGTCTCATTCCTCCCGACTTCTTCGGTACTACAAACTAGCGAGAGTAGAAGCCCGAGTGCTCTTGCCCGCGAGGAACTTGGGAAATGGCGTCCTTGGACAGAAGTTCCCGTAGCTCCAGCTCTATGGCTAGAGATTGTTTCTGTGATGTGAATGTCGTCTCCACGATCCCGTTGAAGGGAGGAGGAGCGGACTGAAAATGGAGTGTGTGACCGTAATGAATTGTGTCCGATATCCATTTGCTCATTTGACAAAGGCGGCGTCATTCTTGCGTGCGTGCTGACAGCGGACGTGTGTTCGTGGTCATGTGAACGACATCTGAGGACTGGGTTCGTGCCCTTACCGCCATCGCATGCACCAGAGGGAAACCGGGAGCGACCCATGGAGGGCTGCGCTCGAAAGGGCGAGTTTGAAACGGCTGGAAGAGGCTGATCCGCACCGTGGAGTGTGGTGTCCAGAGATAAAGGACGAGTGGGAGCCGGACCTGTGCACGGGGACGAGAAAAGTGCCAGCTAGCGGATGGAGCCGCGCACTGTGACGGCGTGGGTGGTCGCGATAGCGCAATGACATCCCGTCCCACCCTACGTTGTGGGGGGAGCGGGATGTGTTGGGCCTGGCTGGAAGCTAAGGCCGTTGTGCAAATGGAGCGCACCCCTACAGCTGGTTGTGAGTGTGTAATATGATTGACTGCGTGAACATGCAGGTGTGTCGCAGTGCTTGGTGTGGGGAACATCTGTGAGGATTCTGCAGAGGACTGTAGGATTTTGAACTTAATGTGACGTTTTTTGGGTTTTATTTTTAAAACCAACATCATTCACAGAGTTAACATTACAGTCAGAAACACACATTCCCCCCAATGAGTCATTTTCGTGGTTGCTTTCGGTGAGGTTCTTCTGACTGTGACGGCCAAGACGGCGTCTGCTGGCTCTTTCAAAACCATTGGTTGCCAACTCTCTGGTCCCGCTGAGGTGGAACCGAAGTGGGAGGCCAGCTCCGTGGGGCGGGCGGTGCAGCTGGGCGTCTGAAGTTTCCGTGCCGTTCGTCCCATCCTCTGGAGGAACGGCCGGAGTGAGAGGCGGACCGGGGGTGGACCAGGTCTTGCACCGTGGCTGACAGTTCAGTTGTCTTCTGAGCCCTCTTGATGGCGCTCCTAAGATGGGGACCAAACAGAACGTCAGAGGTGATGGGGCCTTCCAGCTTTTCTCTGTGCAGGTGTCCGGGAATGGAGGGCAGGGCCGTGAGCCACAAGGCCCGCTGGATAAGGGTTTGCCAGGCAGCAATGCGAGCAGAACCGGTGAGTACAGCAGCGCTCAGATTAAGATTGAGAATGGCATCAGCAGTTTTGGTAGACTCGTCAGGAGCGTTGAGCTCTTCTACCATTTTGGAGACGCCAAAGGCAAGAAGGGCGATGTTATTTCCTGCAGTGCCAGGTCTGGAAGGCGCACTGGTGTGCGCGATCGGTGAGCCACACCAGCAGACGGTCATGCTTAGAAGCGGGAACTGCTCGCTGGCCAGCGAGGTGGTTCTTGGCGCCAAACAGCGAGGCCAGGTCCGGCTCCTGTGGAGGAATGGTTGGACAGCCCTGGTCGGAGAAGCCCTCGACTTCGGTTATGGGCGCATATGTGGAAATTGGAGCTTTGAGCTTAGCAGGCTCGGAGAAGGCGGCGGACCAGCAGCTCAAGGCAGCGAGGAAGCACGGCCAGATGGGGTCTGGACAGCGTGTTTGTGTAGCCCTGAAAATTTGTGCCAAATCATCTGCTTCAGGTGGAGCCGGTTCTGGCATGGCTAGCCCCTTGCGGACCGCAGCCGCGGAGATGATGGCAGGTAGCTCCTGGAGCAGTCCTCTAACTGCTGGCAGGGAGGAGCAAGAAGTCACTGGAGCAGAGGAACCCGCTGAGGGAGGCTCGTCGACCTCCGTGTTGTCCAGGAGGGAAGAAGGGCCATGGCAGCCAGCCTCGTCGTACTCCTCAAGGTTGATGTCATCGTCCAGTCGGTTGGAGCCAGCTGGTTCCTGGCCAACATTCAAGAGCTGCAAGGCCTTGTCCAGCGAGTATGTGTCAGCCACCGGAAATTCCTTTGCGGCGGCAGGGGTGAAGTACTCAACCCGGCGGATCTTTTCAGCCATGGGCAGAGCGGCACAAAATGAGCACAAGGTCTGGGGGGTCAAGGCCAGGCCAGTGTGATGAGCCCCGAGACAGACCCCACATTTGGCATGCAGGTCGCCACTGGAGATGCAGCCCGTCTGGCAGGCCGGGCAGGTCGGGCAGGTCCTGACATTGCTGGACACGGTTGGCGAGTGGGATAATGCGCTTGGATAATTGCTCTTTAAAGATAGCTCTTAAGCTTGGCTTGAAGAGATAGCGGAGGCGAACAGTGGAGTCGCTCCACTTATATACCCACGGGGCGGGGTGCCCACCATTGGTGGGCATACATTTAAGCTCTTCATGATTGGCTGATGCTGAGATCACCCTTCCAATGGCAGCTAGCTTAAGGGCTAAGACTAGACGAAATAGAACAGCAAAATACAAGATAGTAACGATAAGAGAGCACAGCCATGACAGCACTATCCAAAAATGAACAGATAATTATTCTACCAGCAGACAAAGGAAGAACCACTGTGGTAATGGACAAGGAAAAATACAAACCACAGACGGAACAGATGCTAGAGGACAAAAATACATACAAAACAACAAGAAAAAGGCAAAATAACAGAATAAAATGTATAAACACTGAAAACACTTGAGATTCCTGCAGTAAACATAATGACAAGAATCTATGGAACTTTAAAAATACACAAACTGAACACCCCGCTTAGACCAACAGTAGTATAGGTACAACAAAATACAACATAGCAAAAGAAATCAGCATCATCAGCACGGGAGCAGCGGTCGGATGCCAACGTCCATCCATGTCCCGACAAACTCCAGGATGCACCCCGATCTTGCCGAGGAGTGGTGAACGTGACACCAAACCCACAGAAGGAGGCCACGGCATAGACAATCTATTGCTGCTGTCCCGAGGAAACGCTGCCCAACATCCAGCAGGTCCTGGACAGATCCTCTGCCCACCCAAAACCAGCCGATCCACCACACACCACCCTCATCATCGGAGACTCCATCATCAGACATGAGAAGAGCCCCCACTGACTGTTTTTCCCCGAGCAACCATTATGGACATCGCAAAGCTAATCCCAGACATCATTCAGCATCACCCTACAGTGAGTAAAATCATAATCCATGCCGGGTGGAATGACATTCGCAAGCAGCAGTTTGAACTCCTCAAGCGCAATTATATTCACCTTTTTAATCTTCTAAAAAACACACTTGTGTGTTTTTATCTCCGGCCCCATCCCCACCATCGACAGAGGAATTGAACATTTTAGCAGGCTTTTATCTCTGAACAACTGGTTCTCGTCTGTCACTGTGCAGCACAATCTTGGTTTTATGGATAATTTTAACATTTTTGGGGCAGGAGGCCAGACGGGCTACATTTAAACAAACAAGGAACCTGCATCCTTTTAATGAGCCTGACCTGTCCACGACCACCTCTCTCCACCAAATCAGCCCCAGCCACCCCCCACACTCCAACCTCCTGCCCTCACGTCAGTCCAGGCACCTATTAACCCAGTCCTGGTTTTAACAGTAACTCACATGGACTTGGACCTTGCCAAACCACTCACATTCCTGTTATCAGCAGAGAGCGAGCACACAAGCATAAATCCAACCAACACAAGTCCCACATTCAGCAAGTCGCACAGTCACCCCATCTTTAGCCACTGTTAACTCATTCACTGCCATTGACGACAAAAGTCATCATTTTAAATCCAAACTTTAAAAATTGCTGGCAGAAAACGACTTTATTGATGAGGAAAAGTCTGGAAGTGAATGAGTAAATACGGCTCTTTTAAATCTTCGCTCTCTGCTTTTAATATAAATGATCTGATTTTAGACAATAATCTTTGGTGTTTATTTTTGACAGAAACATGGCTGAGTTTGGATGCTGCTGCTGTTACAGAGGCCTCCCCACCAAACTTACATTTTATTTATTCAATTAGGAATGGAAAAAAGGGAGGTGGAACTGCTTTTATATCTTCTTCTACACTAGCTGCAAAATATGATTAACTTTACAATTTTACCACTTTTGAGTACATTGCAGCTGTTTTTAGGATACCTCAGATTTTATGTGTCACAGTGTATAGGTCTCCGAAGAAGACTGGACTTTTTATTCAAGATTTTTCAGACTTTTTATCTATTTTACTCAACTCCTTTGATTAGATTATTTTAGGGGGTGATTTTAATCTACACGTGGATAACCCTTTAGATATTATAGCCTCAGATTTTTTAAACATCTTGAATTTTATGGGTTTTACTCAAAATGTCACACAGCCGACTCACAACAGAGGCCACACCCTGGAATTGATCCTCACGTATGGCCTGTCCACCAGTGTGTCCTCTGTTGTAGACCTGGCTGTGTCTGACCATTACTGTGTTTTTTTAACATCACCAGTTTTATTCAGCGGGGGTCCTCAGTCAGAACTGTAATGAAATGCCATCTAACCCCTGAAGTGGCTGCTGGTTTTATGGAAGTTTTTGAATAGGTCCCTCGTAATAATTTGTCTGCCTCCTGTGATTTTATGGTCAACGATTTTAACAGCAGACTTAAAGCTTAGAGCAGATTGTAGAAGAAAGCAGTAGAGTGTGAAAAGTGGTCAGTGTGTCCTCCAGCAGTCTAAGCCTATAGCAGCATAACTACAGAGGTAACTCTGGATAATCTATCCTATTTAGATGGAGGCATGTTGGAGGCAGGGCAAGGGAGAGCCATCTTTACCGACTGTACACTCCACCTCCCTCTACTCCCCCACTTGTCCAGATTTAGGCTAGCATCAGATTTTAACCATAGGCCCTATCAAATAAAAATGTTTTAAGCCTAGTCTTAAAAGTAGACAAAGTGTCTGCCTCACGGACTAAAGCTGGGAGCTGGTTCCACAGGAGAGGAGCCTGATAACTAAAAGATCTGCCTCCCATCCTAATTTTAGAAATTCTGGGAACCACCAGTAAACCTGCAGTCTGAGAGCGAAGTGCTCGGTTAGGAACATATGGAACAATCAGATCACTGATGTATGATGGACCTTGATTATTAAGAGCTTTATATGTGAGAAGAAGGATCTTAAAATCTATTCTGAATTTAACAGGTAGACAATGTAGGGAAGCTAAGACAGGAGAGATATGATCTCTCTTTTTAATTCTCATCAGAACTCTAGCTGCAGCATTTTGGACAAGCTGAAGACTTTTAACTACATTCTGTGGACTTCCTGAGAGTAATGAATTACAGTAATCCAGTCTTGGTGTAATAAATGCATGAACTAGTTTTTCAGCATCACTCCTGGAAAGGATGCTTCTAATCTTAGCAATATTCCGAAGGTGGAAAAAGGAAATCCTACAAACCTGTTTAACCTGGGATTTGAATGACATGTCCTGGTCAAAGATAACACCAAGGTTCCTTACTTTGTTCTCTGAGATTAATGTAATGCCATTCAGGTCAGGTGATTGGCTAAGCAATTTCCTTTTCTGAATTTCAGGTCAAAAGATGAGAACGTCAGTCTTGTCTTGATTTAAAGGCAAAAAGTTTAGAGTCATCCAATTTTTTATGTCCTCAAGACAAGCCTGTAATCAACCCAACCGATTAGGTTCATCAGGGTTAATGGATAAATATAACTGAGTATCGTCAGCATAACAGTGGAAGTTTATCTCATGCTGTCTGATGATTTTACCAATTGGAAGCATAGATATTATGGCTTCCTTTGTCAGTTGAACGTCTCATATCCCTGTTTTTCTTTCTTGGAGGCCAGACAGATGTCATGCGTCCCTGGATGTGTGACGCAGTTTGTGTCTGCAAATTTAATTTCTGTACATTTTGATGAAGAACTTGACCTTTGGTAAGCTACAATGTCAAACATTATATTGTTAGAACATTAAAACAATCAAGTTATATCATATCACTTTATTTTTCGATTGCATGGGTGACTTACATCCATAGTTAGGGTTAACACCAACCAGTGTCATATTAATAGGCATAGTTGTCTCTTTCTGTAAACTTGTTTCCTAAATTTTATTCTATTTTCATTGCAGGTCAGACTAACCTGTTTATGTCTTTAACTGGAATTACAATCTTATCTTTCTGTGTATGCGCTGCTTTAACACGAGGATTACCCCACTGTGGGATTAATAATCTGTTCATAAATGTGTAACTTGTTAAACTCCTTACTAACACCAATATTACCGGTACTCTTATTTAAAGATGAAAAAGTACACCAGGGTGGAGGTCTACAGTCTGACTGCTTTCTAGTTTTTATTAGTTAGTTAACTTTCTTGAGTGAGTGTTTAATTTTATTACTGTACCATGTTTTACTTACTACAGTTTACGGTGTGTCTATAGATCGTCTAAGGTAGGCTATCATTCAACTGCAGTTTGTCAAAAAAGGGGGGCCCCAGAACATAATCTTGCATAGGGCCCCAACAATGCTAGAAACGGCCAGGGCTACCGCTGCTGCCGCAGACTCGTCTCGTGACCTGCTGGTGACAGAACGTACGCCATGCACGTAACCTTAGCTGGCGTGACTTTCGGGGTCAAACAAGCACTTCTGGTGAGGCAGTGGTGACTGGAGGTGAGCTCAAGTCACCAAGGAGTGGTGTCTAAGGCTTCGGATAAAGCCCACTATTACACTTTCTAGATTCTGGTTTGCCAAAATTTGTAAGCAATCAGTTTGATAAAAGAGGTAACACTTCCTCAGTTCTTCAGTCCTGCCATCTGTCCAATTCGGCCAAACTAAGTCCGTAAGCGTTGACCCATCCTTTCAAGATTAGCCAAGCCTGCAAATACTCCATCAGATGCAAACTTCATCTGACCTCCAGCAGTCACCCTGAAGGTATCTTATGACCAGCGGTAAAGTATTCAAGGTGAGCCGAGGTGGACCTATGAGCTTCGAATACCACAGAACTCAATTCCATCAGCAGCCTGTCTGTACCGACCTCTCCGGCCCCTGGATCTCCACGAACCTTCGCCACAAGGGTTTGTAGATTCTGGGTGGTTTTATTAATTGATCATTTGTTAAACAATTAAATTAAATGCCAGACTTATTTCACAACCCAGACGTCACAATTTTCTAAGACCCTTATTTAGGCTTTTTAACACAACATCTAAACTTACATTTTATTCAGTGTCCCAGTTATATTGTATACTGTCAGTTATCATAATTTGTCCTGGATCATCATTAGTAGTAGAAATATAGTATTAAATAGATTTTTATATATTTTTGCCTCTGGCTCCAATTATTGGACTTCGCAAAAGACCTGGTTTCGTCTTAAATCAAATATTAACAGATTAATAATATTGATAAGTCATATTTATATGGAATATCACATTTTATTGGTCATTCATTGAAGTAACCACTTACATCACCTTACAAAACCCCCGACACAGACACACACAGGCACACTTGTGAAGTGGGCGGGGAGAACAGGTCGTTTTAAAATTAGCCTTATTAAGCATGTTTTAGTTGGTCATTTCTCAGGGCTGCTGGGACATTTTAGGCTCACGTTTTAGATTACTGATTAACTGCATTCTAGGTCTCCTTTAAAAGAGCACGATCTGGAACCTCTGGAACCTGGCTGACCTCTGACCCCGGATAGGGTTTATCAACCACAACACACAGGTCTGATAACCTGATGATTGCAGAGGTGAAAGGAAATCTCTGGGGGGGGGGGGGGGGGGCCTCTTCTCTGTGGAGCTCTCTTCCTCACCGAGTATCTCGTTCAGTTCAGGTTAATAAAGAGATAATAACGTGTTTTATGCTGCACTGTTTTTTTTTATTTTTTTATTTTTTGGATCTGTTCTTTGCTAAAAGATGCTTTATGAATAAAGTTATTTTTTATTAAACACCTGGGTGTTTACCCAGACAGGAGACACAACAATAAAGCTGGAGACAAGAAGGGACAGAGTGGACTTCAGCAGGACGCTGAGATCCTTCAGTATTTTCAACAAGATGTTCCAGGTCTGGTTCTGAACTGGACCTGATACTACCCCTGATGGTTCTCTTCACAAGACTGTCATCAGTCTGAGGCTTCCTCAGACCTGATGCTGCACAGAAGATGTTTCCTTCCCACAGACAGAACCAGTTAGAACCAGACACACTGTCTCTCTGAAGACACTTAAATGAGTTACTACAGCATCCTATTCCCGCTGGCTTAAATAAAACCTGTTTTCGTCGTTGTCGTCTTCTTCCTCCGCTTATCCGGGTCCGGGTCGCGGGGGCAGCATCCCAACTAGGGAGCTCCAGACCGTCCTCTCCCCGGCCACCTCCACCAGCTCCTCCGGCAGGACCCCAAGGCGTTCCCGGACCAGATTGGAGATGTAACCTCTCCAACGTGTCCTGGGTCGACCCGGGGGCCTCCTGCCGGCAGGACATGCCCGAAACACCTCCCCAGGGAGGCGTCCAGGAGGCATCCTGACCAGATGCCCAAACCACCTCAGCTGGCTCCTTTCGATCCGGAGGAGCAGCGGTTCTACTCTGAGTCCCTCACGAATGTCCGAGCTCCTCACCCTATCTCTAAGGCTGAGCCCGGCCACCCTACGGAGGAAACTCATTTCGGCCGCTTGTATCCGTGATCTCGTTCTTTCGGTCATTACCCAAAGCTCATGACCATAGGTGAGGATTGGGACGTAGATCGACCGGTAAATCGAGAGCCTGGCTTTCTGGCTCAGCTCCCTCTTCACCACGACAGATCGGCTCAGCGTCCGCATCGCTGCAGACGCCGAACCAATCCGCCTCTCGATCTCCCGATCCCTCCTACCCTCACTCGTGAACAAGACCCCAAGATACTTAAACTCCTCCACTTGAGGTAGGACCTCTCCCCCGACCCGGAGTTGGCAAGCCACCCTTTTCCGGTCGAGAACCATGGGATCAGATTTTATTCATGTGAATTTTAAGCAGGTGTTTCCTCCTTGCTGTGTCACATTCTTCCCAGAGTGAAGATGTCACTGTTTGATCATCTGAACAGGGGAGTGAATCTGGCACATTTCTTGGTGATGCAGTAAAGTGGCACGACTCCTGAGGACAGTGTGTGTTTGTGTCATTTTTATTGTAATTAAATGTTTAAATAGACCCAAACTACAGAGCAGGAAATAATTCTGCAGGATCTTTCTTCACCCCTGCCTTTGCAATTCAAAGTCTGCAATTCAAACATAGGCAGCGCAGCGCTGACCCTCGTTGTAAATTATTGTTTTTGTGCAATCGTTAATGACAGAAGCGTGTGAGCATATCCCGCCTCCTCCTCGGCGCTAAACCTCACAGCTACGAGTCCTGAGGAGTTTTCATATTTGATTCTGAAGGAGAAAACTCTAATTTTACTTATTGAATGCCTTATTTTCATTTCTAATATGAAGTAATATTCAGAGATTAGTAGGGATCTCTCTTTCTGTAGTTTCTGCTCCTCTGAGCAGGACACACCTTGTAGGCAGCTTGACAGGCTGTAGTTGAAGCAGCAGGTCACCTAAAGTTCAGCCGTTATTGGACACACCACCTACAGTTTAAATAGATACTTCTCAGTGAGGCCCACTGACACAGTTCAGAGGTCACTGTACTGGCTCACATGGGCCATGTGGAGGGTTTTTATTGGTTCTTGAGTGTACCGCACACCTAAACATCTGCTAAGAATAAAAACACTGGAGTAGCTAAATTATGATCATTCATTCATTTCTGCATGATGTGTTTGGTGTGTAAAACAACTGTCTACATGTCCTGCAAACACAGACACCCGCAGCGGCTCAAGTCCAAGTGCACACGGTAGGCTCTGCAGGCAAAAACATGACCTGCTCTCCCCCTCAGATGGGACGGAGGTGTATGGCGCGGTATGGGGGCCAAAATTCAGACTACTGCCCAGCAGCAGGAGGTTATAGAAGTTCCGAAGCAAACTACTGATCTGATTAATGATAAGCTGGCGCCGGTAACTGAGAGGCTGGCGCTGCTTACTGAGAAGTAGCACCTTTACCGGCGTCACTACTAGATATGCTAGGGACTAGCTTCCCTCGGCTGGTCATTGACTGGATCTCACACTCCCTCTGCTGTCTATTAGCATGGATAGGCTAGCGTTAGCCTGGACGGGCTGGTGTTAGCATTGGAGAGGCTGACCATTAGCATGGATAGGCTGGCGTTAGCATCGGAGAGGCTGGCCATTAGCTGGATTTCCTACCTCCTCGACGGACCATTAGCATGGATAGGCTGGCGTTAGCATCGGAGAGGCTGGCCACTAGCATGTCTCGGAGAGTCACTTACTCTATAAGATGCGGGTTTTTTTTTGTTTTGTTTTAACTTTTATTAAACATATGACATACGGCGAGACCTGCAATCACAGTTGCTTCTTTGACAGAACACACTGTTATACAGATTAACTTTAAGCATATTGTAAAGCTGACAGCCTGTTAGCATTGATCAGGTGCTGCGTTAACTCCATTCTATTAATTGATGGCGTTTTCATTTTAAATAGTTTGGTTTTCTTGCACATATCAGAGAAAAAGCCAGAGCTAACTAATATGTACTTTTCATCTCTGGATTTCAAATACTTTGTATTGAATTACAGGTTAGTAATTATTAAAATTGTGATGTTATCTTTATTAAAACTATATATGTAAAATGTGTCTGATAATCATTTCCCTTAGGGGAACAATAGTTTTGTTGCACTAAACTTACTGTTGTCTTCTGTCAAAGAAGCAACTGTGATTGCAGGTCTTGCCGTATGTCATACGTTTAATAAAAGTTAAAACAAAACAAAACAAAAAACCCTGCATCTTATAGAGTAAGTGACTCTCCGAGACTTGCTAGTGGCCAGCCTCTCCGATGCTAACGCCAGCCTATCCATGCTAATGGTCCGTCGAGGAGGTAGGAAATCCAGCTAGTGGCCAGCCTCTCCGATGCTAACGCCAGCCTATCCATGCTAATGGTCAGCCTCTCCAATGCTAACACCAGCCCGTCCAGGCTAACGCTAGCCTATCCATGCTAATAGACAGCAGAGGGAGTGTTAGATCCAGTCAATGACCAGCCGAGGGAAGCTAGTCCCTAGCATATCTAGTAGTGACGCCGGTAAAGGTGCTACTTCTCAGTAAGCAGTGCCAGCCTCTCAGTTACCGGCGCCAGCTTATAATTAATCAGATCAGTAGTTTGCTTCGGAACTTCTATAGCCTCCTGCTGCTGGGCAGTAGTCTGAATTTTGGCCCCCATACCGCGCCATAGGAGGTGGGGCCAGAGAGTCATATTTTACGGACATGAACTTTGATCCTTGTCAGGCAGCCATGTGGCTGGATCATGTTCTGGGACCAGCGTGTTGCTATCCGTCAGCATCTAGGCTCCAGGTCAGGGGAGTTTGGGCGGTTCCACTATGGAAATATAACAGTTTCACCAGAATATGCCTTTTTTTAGATAATGAATTTTTGGCACTGAAAACTTATTCTTTGAATTCATGACTCTGAATTTTTGTACTATACACCAATAAAAATGTCATCTGCAAAAAATTCATCTTCTGTTTTTCTTTTTCAAAAATTCAACTACAGATTTTATATGTAAAAAAATAATCTGCTAAAATATATCTTCAAAATTTTATCTGTAAAAATTCAACAACAGGATTTCAACAGAAGATTTTCAACAGCAGAAATGAGGTGACCTTGGTGACCCAAGACAAAATAATCGTTAGTCAATTGAGTTGATTAGCTCTTAACAAAGCAAATCATGCTCCTCTGATCACGTGACACCGGTCGATTAACCAGCACCCTCTTAGATCTAGCAGGCAGCAGCAGTGAACGGGATGCCTGAGTTCAATGTGGACTATTCTTGCTCTAATCAGCGGACTATTGAGGTCGGGGGATATCTTTTCACAACTAGGTTCAAGTACTTTTGTTGTTTGTATTTGGTAAATATAACTTGGCTGTACTGTATTTGTGTCCACCAGCAGCACCTGCTAGCCAGCTAACGTTAGCTACATGTACACTGCTGCTGTCTCCCTGACAGTGAAGCTAAATGAGACTCTATTAATTGTTTATTCCTAAACACTGACTTATATTAAGCTGAAACAATAATGCAGCTGTAGAAACCAAACAAATATTCCTGGTATCAGTTAACTCTCAGGCGTTTCTCAATGCCAAGGAACCTTGCCTTGATGTATTGGCCCCGCCCCGGTTGCCTAGGAGATACATCATCGAAGCCGCCAAGGCGTGTTCCAGTGTTCATGTTCTACTACCGAGGTGTGTGTTCTCCGTTTGTTAGCCGTTTAGCTAGCTGAACAAGGATACACGGGAGGTGTCTTGTAGCTTAGCCTTGGTCAAAAATTACCCCGAATACACTGCGGTATTTTCAAAAGGATGGCAGATCAGGAGCCAGCAGCTACTTCGGGGCAAATTTCAAGTTTGTAAGTCAACTAATTTAAAAAGTATTTTTAGATCCAAAGAAGTTAGCTATGGTTGGTTAGTTGCTTATTAGTTGCAGCTTCGGTGGCTAGCGGGTAGTAACTCGCTTATATTTTTTATTTAACAAATATATACAAAATTTAAAAAGTAAAAGCCTCGTTCTATATTTATATTGAAACTAATACGTATAAAATATAACGTTTTATCCCGTGTCATGTGATGTTACGTGATCCCCGTGGAAGTCACGATCACGTGATGCAAGTCTGTTCCATTTAACAGTTTTCTTTGACCAAGAAAGGACAGTGTCCTCGTAAGTAAGGCACTTGGCCTCGCAAGACATCGCCTCCCAAAGCCAGGCCCCTTGACTTTGAGAAACACCCCTCATGTCTCTGACCTTCCTCTCTGACTGGAGAGTTGGCTAACAAGCTAACATGCTAACAAGCTTTTTTGTGGTTCCACCCTTTGAAGAAAGTTGGTTCAATTCAAGTAGAAAATGCTGTTTTTAGGTAAAAGAAAGATTCTGAGAATATTTAAGGAAGAAACAAACAGAAGAGTAAGAATAAGATGAAGAAATAGCATTGACCTCTTTTGTACAATGTTGTGTGTAGACGCAGGGGGACAGGGGGGACGTCCCACCCTGCCATGGGACCCACGCCCTGCACATTTAGCCGCAAAGACTTCTTGCTTACTAAGTTTAACTAAACAGTCCAGAAAAAGTCACTCAGGTTAATCCTGCTTTACCTAAAAATACCTGTTACACCGAAGTGCAAAAGAAAGTTGCAGAGGTTATAAATGCAGTCGGGACAGAGGAGAGATTCCTGTCGGGAATACATAAAAAAATGAATATGATCAATCGTATCATTAAATTTTTACATTCAAGGAGTCATTCTGTTTGGAGATAGTTTTGTTTGGAAATGTTGTCTGAGAGTGCAGCATCCTTTGAGCTGTCAGTCTGGTTACCTTGGTAACATGGCGTGCATGATCGGGGAGCAGAGGAGATTCTGGGGGGTTCTCCGGAGTAGGGCTGCTCAATTAATCGAATTTTAATCACGATTACGATCTGAGTTTTGAACGATTATAAAAAACAAAACAAGCCGATTATTTGCTCCTCCCAGTTGCGCTGCCCTGAGTTGCAAATGAAGCGCTCCTCCACAGTGTTGCAAACTTAGCGACTTTGACGCTATTTCTAGCAGCTTTTCAGACCCCCTTCTTGACTTTTTAATCCTAAAAGTACCTAGCGAACACCTCAGAAACATCTCTGGTAACCCTTAGCTACTTTCTGGATAACTGTCGTCAACATTTCCTGCAGGTTAGCTAAACACGTCCACCTGTGCTCTGGACCGTTCTTCACAACATTAGGAAAGGGAATGATGCAGTGATGTGTCAGTCGCTAAAGACAGCTCTCGGAGCCGGCTCCTTGTTGGAGTAACCAGAGTGAGTGACACACACACCGCACCTGCGGACTCCTGATCAGCTAAAAACGGCTAAATGTGCCCGTGCGGCACGCTAAACACACGTGCAGCTTGCCCTGATTGCTGTGAGACCGGGTTGAGGGGTGGGGGGTGCAGCTGTGGTTGGGACAATTATTACATTAACTGATGGGCCTGTAAATAAATAGTTTATAAATAAGGTAGAGATAAGTTCCTCATGCTGATAACTAATGACTAACCTCTCTGAGGACACGGTGCTAGTGCACTCTCCTACAGCACCTTGACACGACTCAATAAATGTTATGCAACATTTTGTGAACATCAATTTATTTGCATGTATTTGTTATAAATGCTGCTGTATAATTCTTGCTGTCAGTATTTGCAAGATATTGGTATTTGGGTCTGTACTGGTTAGACTGAAATGAGTTAAACCAAGGTCTACAGCCCTTGGGTCATAGACTATGAGCTATAAGTATATTGGTCTTTTTATCCTGGGAATCAGGAGTTATTTTAGTGATCATCTTGTTTCTTATTTATTTTTGTTCTGATTGTGCCCTGAGCAATTTTATGACTGAATAAAAACAAATAAAATCATCATAAATTGAAAAATCGTCCTAAATAATCGTGATCTCAATTTCAGTCACCATAATCGTGATTATTAATTTTGCCATAATCGAGCAGCCCTACTCCGGAGGGTCCCAAACCCCAGCATAGCAGAGGGATTTCCTTTGAGATCAGAGCGCTCACAGAGAACACGTTCCCTCCAGAGACAACACTCTGTTAAATCCTCCAATAACACAGAACAGCCATGACATAACATCAGATTCCCATCAGTCACATGTGTCTTTTATTGTGTTTAGCACCAGTTATGCAAAAAAGCTGTTTTTCCACCGAAATAACTACATACTGGGTATGTAGGTGACAGTATCTGCGGTAAGGCAATTCCTGTTTTCAGTGTTGCACTACGTGTAGCTGTTCAGTGATGGTGGCTCCCTAAATTTGATTGAATTTCTCTGTACTGGGACATTTCTGAGTTAATGCAGCACATAAGTACACTAAATCACACATGTTCTGTTGTTCCACCTAGCTTTTAGGGAACCATTTGAGTTTATTTGGTGTTTAACGGGTTGCTTGTTTAGTTAGTTTAGCCTCAGCGTGGCTATGGCTACTTCTGTCGCTACTTCTCCATCTCCTTTCTCTTGCTCTCTGTCAGATATTTAGTTACTCCTCTGCCTCCTTTGGTGATAATGGTACGTGTAATAAATGTAGCATTTTTGTAGCTTTGGAGGCGAGGGTGTCAGAATTGGAGGCCCGGCTTTGCACTGTTGAAAAGCCCGTAGATAGCTGTAGCTACTTAGCTAGCTCGGGGCTAACTAGACCGTAGCGGTCCTCCAGCAGAACCCAAGCAGCTCGGACCTGAGGCCGGTTGGGAGACGATACGCAGGAAGCATAGAACCCAGCCCGTGGGCCACCACCAACCCGTCCACATTTCTAATAGATTTTCCCCGCTCAGTGACGCACCCACTGATAAGCCGACTCTGATCATTGGCAGCTCCATAGTCAGAAACATGGCATTAGAGGCTCCAGCAACCATAGTTAAATGTTTACCTGGGGCCAGAGCAGGCGACATTAAATCTTATCTGAAACTGCTGGCTAAGGACAAGCGTAAATACAGTAAGATTGTTATTCACGCTGGCGGTAACGACACCCGGTTACGCCAGTCGGAGGTCACTAAAATTAATGTTGCTTCGGTGTGTAAGTTTGCCAAAACAATGTCAGACTCCGTAATTTTCTCTGGCCCCCTACCCGATCGGACCAGTGACGACATGTTTAGCCGCATGCTGTCCTTTAACCGCTGGCTGTCTAGGTGGTGTCCTGAAAACAACGTGGGCTACATGGATAAATGGAAAACTTTTTGGGAAAACCCGGTCCGATGCGGAGAGACGGCATCCATCCCTCTTTGGATGGAGCAGCTCTTCTTTCTAGGAACATGGCCAGTTTTATTAGTCCTCCATGACAACCCAGGGTCCAGACCAGGAAGCAGAGTCGTAGTTTAACCCACCCCTCTGCAGCTTCTGTACTGTTACCCACCCACTACCCCATAGAGACAGTGTCCTGCCCACGGCCAAAACCACACAGATTAAATATCAGGCTTAATAAAGCAAATCATGGAAATCTCATAAATATTAGAACAAATTCAACTGAGCAGAAAACTAGAAAAATTAAATGTGGGTTATTGAACATTAGATCTATTTTTTCTAAGACTTTGTTAGTTAATGACTTGATTTGTGATAATAAGATTTCTGTGTTCTCTCTCACAGAATCCTGGCTGCAGCAAGAGGACTATGTTAGCTTAAACGAGTCGACTCCTTCAAATTATTTAAATCATCAAATTGCTCAAAGTACAGGGCGAGGAGGAGGAGTATTCGGACTTATCCCTTACCAATTAATAGCTACAGTTCGTTCGAACATCTTATTCTTAGTTTTCCTAATCCAGATAGCAAAACTGTAAAACCACTCTTGTTTGTAGTTTTATATCGTCCACCAGGCCCTTACTCTGAGTTTTTGGATCACATCTCTGATTTTTTATCTGATTTGGTGCTAAATACTGATAAGGTCATTATAGTGGGGGATTTTAATATTCATGTGGACACTGAAAATGATAGCCTCAATGTAGCCTTTAGTAATATCTTAGACTCAATTGGTTTTACCCAAAGAATACATAGCTCCACCCACTCCTGCCATCATACATTGGACCTTGTGCTGACTTATGGCACAGAGTGTGAGGAAATAACGATCTTTCCACATAATCCAGTCCTCTCGGACCACTTTCTGATAACCTTTGAGTTTTTTATAACTGAGTTCTCGAGACATGTAAGTAAATTTCACTATAGTCGGTCTCTATCTGACAACGCAGTTGCGTCTTTTAAGTCAACTGTTCCATCTTTACTGTCCTCAGCATCTCAGAGGAACGTCTCAGAGGGCAATATTTTCAGTTCTAGCCCCTCACAAGTTGATGCCTTAGTTCATAATGTTACTTCCTCTTTACGTGTGGCATTAGATGATGCTGTCCCTTTAAATAAGAAGGTAATTAAGCACAGGAAGTTGGCTCCCTGGTTTAATTCTCATTTACGAACGTTGAAACAAAACTAGAAAATTGGAGAGAACATGGCGATCTACGCACCAGGAGGAGTCCTACTTATACTGTAAAAATAGTCTTGTGCTTTATAAAAATAAGCTTCGTCAAGCTAGAACTGCATATTTGTCGATGTTAATTTGATCCACTTGAGCTTTCAGAGTTATCAAAAATATTAGCTTCATCTAAACCTTCAACTTGAATTTTGGATCCAATCCCAACCAAATTATTTAAAGATGCATTTCCTTTGGTTACTGCCCCATTCTAGATATAATCAATCTATCCTTAGTAAATGGGTATGTACCACAGGATTTTAAGGTTGTTGTAATCAAGATGACCCAATGAATTATAGACCAATATCTAACCTTCCATTTTTATCCAAAGTCCTGGAGAAAATAGTGGCCATCCAAGTATGTGAGCATTTAAACACTAATGATCTGTTTGAGGAATTTCAGTCTGGTTTTAGAGAGTATCACAGCAGTGAAACTGCATTAGTGAGAGTTACAAATGATATTCTCATGGCCTCAGATAAGAATCTTGTGTCTGTTCTAGTCTTGTTAGATCTCAGTGCTGCCTTTGACACAGTAGATCACAATGTTCTTTTAGAAAGACTTGAACATGTTGTAGGGATCAAAGGAACAGCGTTAGGCTGGTTTAAATCCTACCTGTCTGACAGATTTCATTTTGTAAATGTACATGACAAATCTTCTTCATACTCCAGGGTTACTTGTGGAGTACCACAGGGTTCAGTGCATGGACAAGTTCTTTTTTACTAAATATATGCTTCCAATTGGTAAAATCATTAGACAGCATGGGATAAACTTCCACTGTTATGCTGACGATACTCAGCTATATTTATCCATTAACCCTGATGAACCTAATTGGTTGGGTAGATTACAGGCTTGACTTGAAGACATAAAAAATTGGATGACTCGCAGCTGTTAACTTTATTTTTTCTCTTAAGTGTTTTTCTCTCCATAAGAAGCTACAATTGTGTTCTGCTGAGCTGTGGTAGCCTCATGCTAACCACTTAAACATTCTCCCTCTCCTGATAATAACATTTTACTTTCTTTGACATTGAATGTGCTACTACTAGTCTACCCATTTAATTACAGATTCACTAGGAAAAATACAGTAAAGTTTATCTCTCGCCAAATAGAATATTTACTAATACATCACAATGTAACCAAAGAAACTACATGGTATATATGTTGTGTGTGTGTGGGCGGGGGGGTTGGTGTTTGTGTGTGTGTGTGTGTGTGTGTGTGTGTGTGTGTGTGTGTGTGTGTGTGTGTGTGTGTGTGTGTGTCTGCTCTGTCTTCTCCATCCCCAGTGAGTCGTGGAGGATGGCTGCTTATACTGAGCCAGGATCCTCTGGAGGTTTCTTCCTGTTAAAATGGAGTTTTCCTCTCCACCGTTGCTAAATACTTGCTTAAACTGAGGATTGCTGTAAAGACTCTGACACTAGTCAGTGGCTCGATGCAACCTGCTGGGTTCCTTATACAGGAAACTTTTTACTGGTTGGCTTAATGAACTGACCTGTATTGGAATGTTTACTGTGTGAAGGTCCTTGAGACGATGCTTGTTGTGATTTGGTGCTTTATAAATAAACTTAAATGGAATTGAATTGAATTGAATATAATTTGTGGATGAGGAACACGCATGGATGACTGAGACCTTCAGTACTGCAGTTCCCTCATTCTACCACCAGATGCTGTTCCTATGCATCGTCAGAGCTGTTCTTATATTTAGGAACATTTTCAGGCGCAAGAACAAATTGGTAAATACCACACAATGCGTAAAATCGTTCCCACGCATGAAATACGCTCAGATCTGTTCGTAAATCCAGTTGATAAATAAGGGCCCTGGACTCTTTTGTTTTTCCAGTCATTAATTATGTTTATGTTTATGTATTTAGCAGCCGCTTTTGTCCAAAGCGACTTACAAGTGATTAGTAAAAACCTCTGAGATTTGTAAAAAAAAAAATTTGCCCATCTCCAAGTTAGCACTTGCCATTCACAGGTCTCCTCACCGCCGCCCCTCCCGAAACGCAGAAAGCACTCCACAAGGACAATATTTTACGTACAAGGACACAGTCTGTCCAAAAGGTGAGGCACGCCGCCGCCATGCAAACAGCACAATCAGCTACCATCAGCCCAGCCAGGAGCACAGAAGTAAAAGATGACCTATCCAACACCATGCGTTTCCGCAATGATTTACAACTGCAGCTTCTGATCAAGCAGCGTTCGGAAGCACCGACAAGACAGGTGAATCAATGCAGATGGAGAGGTGCGTCCAAACCATTGACATCTATACTGGACAGTTTGTTTCCATAGGCTCCAATTATAAGTTATTGTGCTGAAATTGGGGGTGGCCACCATGCCATTTTGACCATGTCAAAGGTTCCGTCAAGCCCAGATAATTCCATAAAAGGGAAAAGAGGTGGAGATGAGGGTGGGGCTGTAAGGCTGGGATCAAATGACGACACCCGTCCAACTGAAGCGATGTATCTAGAAGCTAACCCAAAGCTAACGCGAAGGTTGGAGCTAAGCTAACGGGGGTAGCTACCTAGCTACAAACGGAGTTAACTGTGCGCAACACCGGAGCTTCTGAGTCAGAGATGCGCCGGGCTGACCGCTGGGTAAAACCGGGTAGAACACAGAGGTCTCCCGAGAGCTCCACAAGCCTGCAGCCGCGCAGCAGACAGGCGCCGCTGCGATCAGAGATGTGCCGAGCTGCCGCTGAGGGGAGGGAGACCATACCGATAGTGGGAACCCATTTCCACCAACATGTTATATTTCAACCCATTTTCTAAAGTGCAGCATTATGTTAAATGCACTGGGTTTTACCCTATTACATTTAAATTTCATGGTTAAACAGTACATGTTAAAATCTAAGCTCAGCTCGGCAGTTACTTACCGAAAAAAATGAAGTGGAGACTCCTTGGACGCTCTATTAGTGCAATTAATGCCACAGCAAGTCATTTTGTCCAACAATTGCACAAAAATATCCAAACAAGAATACACAAACGCTACAACCAATGGTCTAAGTTGAGAGACTGAAAATGGCCGAACAGTTTTCAGGCGAGGCCGAGGCTCAGACTGAGACCTTTCCACGGAGCTAGCTCTGCGGTCACGTGGGTCTGATGCTCATTAATAATACAGAATTTTAGGCTTTTAATACACTTAAACAGAAGAGTGAGAAAAAATTCACCCCCCTCAGAGTTGTCATGAGTGTAAACTAGATCATTTAAACCTAAAACATGTTTTGGTACCAGGCTGTAAACATGTTTATTTCTGCTGTGAAATTGGTATTTTTAACATGGGAGTCAATGAGGATTTGCTCGCTTCTGACACCAGCCCCTAGTGGATGAGGGTGGAACTGCAATTTTTGTCACTTCCTGTTTTGCTTCATATCCAGACCCAAATTATGTTTTTTTGTATGTAAGCGTGAGAAGTCAGATATGAAACGATGCAGAAAACCCATGTGTCACAAACATGTTGGTCAAAAGCAGGCATCTCACTAATTAGAAACATTCGTGCTAAAACCAAAGACATTTCACAGACAAGGTGCTGGCGTTGTTGTTTCACATGCAACAAAGCACATTGAAAGAAATAGTGAGAAAATTTATCTGAAGCCTCGATTTTTGAGAAAAAAATTCTGAATTCTAAGAGCAGATCTGTCCATTGTGTCTGAAGAAGGAACAGATGTGGAAAACAAGAAAACTATCTACTGTAACTGACAGTAAGCCAAAGTTTCCTCCCAGTTTGTCTTAAAGTTGCATTTAACATAATTTAAAGACACTTTGGCCTGACAGAAAATAGTAAAGTAACTAAATGACTGTATTATTAGTGTAATTTAGGTTTACAGCTTAGACACAGAATAAATGAACAGCCTCATTCAGTAATGAAAGAAGCCTTTTGCAGACACACACATCTCCTTTTTCTGAAAGCAAAATCATCAATGAGGTCATTTGATGCTGTGTTACTTCTGAGCTGAACTTATGACAGCCAGGACATTCTAGTGTTCTCGTGCCATAGATGTGGCGCAGTTTTGAGAAGCTTTGCTCAGCAGAAGCAGCTGTTTGCAGATGATGATACATGAATCTCTCTCTCTGACAGACAAACAGACTTAGGACTGTATGTATGGCAAGACAAGGCAACTTATTTATATAACACATTTCACACACAAAGGATATTCAATGTGCTTTACTGATTTTTTTTCTTACATATTTTTATTTATACACCAACAATAATAATGTGGATTGAAAGGCTATGAACCAGAGACAACATGGGACAGAGGTGAATGTCAATGCCTTCAACAAGACATTTCATAAATGATCATCAGGCCTGCTGTAAAATTAAATCTCCACATACAGGCAGATTTATCCTCAATTCTGTCTCATGATCAGCAGCAGCTGGGGTGTGTTAAAGGGTGGGCGACATGGAAAGAAAATCCATCCATCCATCCATTTTTGGACGCTTATACGGTGTCAGGTCGCAGGGGCAGTAGTCTAAGCAGGGAGGCCCAGACTTCCCTCCAGGGGAATCCTAAGGCGTTCCCTGACCAGCCGTGAGACATAGTCTCTCCAGCGTGTCCTGGGTCTTCCTTAAGGTCAGGAGTGGGGAACCCTGGTCCTCAAGGGCCGGTATCCTGCATGTCTTTGCTCCAACCCTTCTGATTCAGTGGTTGATTCACCTGTTCAGCAGCTCATCAAGCTCTGCAGAAGCCTGTTAATCACCTGCTGATTGAAATCAGGTGTGTTGAAGCAGAGTTGAAACTAAAATACGCTGGATAGCGGCCCTCGATGGAACAGCACCAATCCACCTATCGATCTCACGCTCCAGTTTTCCCTCACTTGTGAACAAGACCCCGAGATACTTAAACTCCTCCACTTGGGGCAGGACCTCATCCCTGACCTGGAGAAGACATTCAACCCTTTTCCGACTCAAGACCATGGTCTCAGATTTAGAAGAGCTGATTCTCATCCCAGCTGCTTCACACTCGGCTGCGAACCGCTCCATTGAGAGCTGGAGATCATGTTCTGATGAAGCCAATAGGACCACATCATCTGCAAAAAGCAGAGACTAAATCCTTAGGCCACCAAAATGGATCTCATCAATTACCTTGGCTGCGCCTAGAAATTCTGTCCATAAAAGCTATAAACTGAACCGGTGACAAAGGGCAGCCTTGGCAGAGTCCAACTCTCACCAGAAACTAGCTTGGCTTACTACAGGCAATGTGGACCAAAATCTGACACTGGTTATACACTGAACTAATAGCCAGCATCAGAGGGCCTGGTACCCCATACTCCTGAAGTACCCCCCAAAGGACCCCCAGAGGGCCTCCCAAGTGACGCGGTCAAATGCCTACTCCAAATCCACAAAACACATGTAGATTGGTTGGGCAAACTCCCACACACCATCCAGGACCCTCCTAAAAGGTATAGAGTTGGTCCAGTGCTCCACTGCCAGGACAAAAACCACATTGCTCCTTTTGAATTTGAGGTTTGACAATCTGCCGGACCCTCCTCTAAGGAACCCCGGCATAGATTTGAGATTTGAGCTAGAGGCTCAGAAGTGTGATCACCCTGTAGTTGTAACACACTCTGTGGTCCACCTTTTTAAATAGGGGGACCCCCACCCCGGTCTGCCAATCCAGTGGGATTACCCCCGATGTCCACGCGATATTGCAGAGCTGTGTCAGCCAATACAACTCAATAAATCCAGAGCCTTAAGGAATTCTAGATTGATCTAATCCACCACCAGGGCCTTGCCATTAAAGATCTGCTTGACCACCTCAGTGACCTCAGCTCCAGAGATTGGACAGCCCAAACAAAAGTCCCCGGACTCTGCTTCCTCACGCAAAGACATGCCAGAGGCATTGAGGAGGTCTTTGAAGTATTCTGCCCACCGATCCACAATGTCCTGAGTCGAGGTCAGCAGCACACCATCCCCATTATAAACGGTGTAGGTCGCGCACTGCTTTTCCCTTATGAGGCATCAGATGGTGGACCAGAATCTCCTCGAAGCCGTACGAAAGTCTTGTTCCATGGTCTCAGTAAACTCCTCCCATACCCGGGTTTTTGCCTCTGATCACCCAGGCTGCATTTCGCTTGGCCTGCTGGTACCCATCAACTGCCTCTGGAGTCCCAAAAAGACCCTATAGGACTCTTTCTTTAGCTTGACGGCATCCCTAACCGTCTGCGCCACCGGGTCAATTCACCACCAGGTAGAGGTCAGTTGACAGTTCTGCCCCTTTCGTCGCCCGAATGTCCAAGACATGTAGCCGCAGATCAGATGAGACAACAGCAAAGTTGATCATCAAGCTGCATAATCCTGATGCCAAGAGCACATATGGACACCTCTGAACACGGTGCTTATTATGGACGAGCACAGAAGTCCAATAACAAAACACATCTCGTATTCAGATCGGTGGGCTGTTCCTCCCCACCACACCTCTTCAGGTGTCACTGTCATTGCCCACGTAAGCGTTAAAGTCCCCCAGCAGAACAAGGGAGTCACCAGAAGGAGCACTTTCCAGCACCTCCTCCAAGGACTCCAAAAAGAGTGGGTAGTCTGAGCTGCAGTTTGGTGAATAAGCACAGACAACAGTCAGCACCCATCCCCTCGCACGTAGGCGGAGGGAGGCTACCCTTTCATTTACCGGGGTAAACCCCAACGTACAGGCACCAAGATGGGAGCCAACTAGCATGCCTACCCCTGCTCGGTGGCTCTCAGTGGGGGCAACTCCAGTGGTAGAGTGTCCAGCCCCTCTCAAGGAAGCTGGTTCTGGAGCCAGAGCCATGCATCAAGGTGAGTCCGACTATATCTAGTCGAAGCCTCTTAACCTCACACACCAACTCAGGCTCCTTACCCTCCAGGGAGGTGACATTTCACGTACCAAGAGCCAGTTTCTGTAGCCAAAGTCACAAGCTTTGGGTAGTGACTGAAAGAATGAGACTGTGGATAAAAGCAGTCGAAATTAGTTTTCTCCGCAGGGTGGCTGGGGTCTCCCTTAGAGATAGGGTGAGAAGCTCAGTCAACTGGGAGTGGCTCGAAGCCTGGTCAGGATGCCTCCTGGAGGCCTCGCTGGTGAGGTTTTCCTAAAGGAAGACCCAGGACACACTGGAGAGACTATGTCTCATGGCTGGCCAGGGAATGCCTTAGGATTCCCCCGGAGGAGCTGCCCCAAGTGGCTGGGGAAAGGGAAGTCTGGGCTTCCCTGCTTGGGCTACTGCCCCTGCTACCCGACCCCGGATAGGCAGCTGAAAATGGATGGATGGATGGATGGATGGATGGATGACTGAGCTGATGGTGATGGTGCATAACATGTGCCCTGCCTCACAGCAGTGATGTGCATTTTGTACAAAATGCCACTTTTCGTGGAGTGCGTGCCAGGCGTGTCAGGAGGGGCGGAGCTTGAGGGAATGTAGATGGTTGGTGTTTGAGGACAGTCAGACATTTTTTTCAGAAATCTCAGAGATTTTGAGTAATACATGCCTGTAAAATCTACCGGTTAAGCACTGTATAGTTTCTCCCAACATGATCACATACAAGCATGACTGAACACACCGTGTTAATGTGTTGTTGTGTTAAACCTCTTACCTTTACCTCACTGACGAACATGTGAGTGATTCTGCAGCACTTTGCTGAATCTGCGGCCAGAGCTTTCATATTTTTCCATCTCCTTTTCTGCTCCACGTTCCCTGGCTTATCTCGGTACGTATTTGTCTCTGGGGCCAAAGGTGTGGCAACGTGTCTGTGGGTGGGGGTGGGTGGGAGGTGGGGGGTCTGTAACACACTTCCAGACCCTGTAAAAATAAGGAGGAGGGGTGTCTTTGTGCCCAGGTTTCTTTGTTTGTGTGAATGTCAGACAGATGATGAGCAGGTCATCATGACCTTCGACAGTCAATGAGCGGGCCAGATTAGCGGCCAGGCCGCCGGGAAATCTCCTGGTGCTTCCGATTGCCAGTCCACCATTAGGCCAGATCATCTATGGCCTGCTCCGGTTCGTGTTTTTATCCAGTCAAGTCCAGTCACTCTGAAGCCATGCCGATCTTTCTCCTGCCCCTTCTGTGTGTGGACTGAACCCTTGGATGCAGTTCATCTAACATTACAAAACTGCTAATTTCCAATGCCTACAAGCACCCTCACTAGTAAACATTTAATTGTTTTATGTGCAACAAAATAACTTCCTTTCAAAAGAAGGAAAAAAACTGGGTAGTGAGCATTTAATGTCCCAAATAAACGAAACAGCACCCTGTTCGTGTGATTGAGCTGATAGATTTCTACCAAATACAGAATCTGGCTTCCTATCTGCTATCTGTTGCTGTGCTGCTGCTGCTAACCCTGGTGAGATGTTCAAGATGATTCACTGGTACAAGGGAGCTAAAGGCCAACTAATCAGTTCTTTGCATCCTCATGGCTGCACACGAGCAACCAAATCAGATATTTTTATAACGAGCAACAGAACAAGTGTCGTCTCTTCTCTTTTGGAGGAGAAAACAGTGCCTCGTCTAAAGGATGTGGAGAAGAAACACCCACAGAAACTTGGGCCACTAAAGATAACCACAGGGGAAAAACGTCAAGGGTGAAAACACCAACTACAAATAGACTGCATTGTTGCCATAGTCACCTGAACTGCTGTTATTTTAGACTGGTGCTCTGCACTTTCACTAAAAACCACTATTTTTCCACTATTAGAAAAGAAAAACCACCAAATGACAGCTGTTTCCTGAACAGAGGTCTCTAAAGTGTTTAGAGCTATGCGAGGAATCCGTGTGTGAGGTTGCATGACATGTTTATGACAGGATTCCACGCAGCATTTATGGAGAGCTTATTTATTACGAGTGCACACACGGACATTTTGACACATTTATATAAAATATGAGGCAATTAAAGCAGCACAATCTACAGCGAGGGCCAGATGTTATATCCCTGTCCCAATCAGCTTTATTCTGTTATGGAATCTTAATACAAGCTGTGAGAAAAGGACTGAGAAGGGTGACTGTGGCAGAAAACGTCTAAAAGTGTAACAGCCTTGGATTTATGGTCACATGTTCTGGGTTCAATGGGGGACGGGTCTCTGCACAGAGAACACACTGGATAGCTTTTACAGAACACACACATTCCTACGCATTTTCTGTGGAGCTAATAAGTGACGGGCCGCTTTGAGGAAAGCAGCAGAAATAAGAAAACGACTCATTGGACTAAATGATGTCATGAGGACGGGGTGCACATATTTCATTACCTTTATCTGAAACATCTTTTCATCAGTCTTGTTTCATTTGATTCTGTAGGGAAGGAGACGCCGGCCAGGAACTTCCTGTTTCTGATTAAAGAGCTCTTAGTTTCTGTTGCCCGCCACCAAAAACAGAAAAGCGTTTGTTTTTATGGTAAAAATGCCCTAGTATTACATTTTAAGATTATTTTAACAAACACGATTAATGTCTAGAGTTAAGGTGGCCATGACTGGCAAACAGGAACAACAGGTGTCGGTACAGGATCTGCTCGGGTTAAAGATCGGCTCGGGGTCCTTCGACTGCCGAAGACGTCAAAGTAGTTGATTGGCTGAACATGAACCTTACGGAAGTTACGTAATCACGTTACGTTGGTCCAGGCAAAATTTTCTGTTGGAAAGATGGACAACTTTTACAAAGAAATCCATCATTACCTCTTTGAAAATACACTTTTAGCATAGAGCTGCATGTATATTAGGGCTGAACGATTAACTGCATGTGCAATTAAATTGCGATGTGACAAAAGGAGATTTTCTAATCGCAAAGGCTGCAATTTGGCAGCGAGTGGTTAGCGCAATGCTAATATACGTGGAAAAACCCATAGGAATGCTAATGCTAATATCACCGATTACATTCTTACAAATTATGAATTAGAAACGTGCCAAATGATTACATTTGGAGTCTAATAGAAAGTAAAACTACCATCAGTCATATAAGTACAGACAGGTATTTTAGTAAAGCCAGAAAACTTTTAGCTCCAGAGTTTTGGCTAGCAGCTATGAGCGTAACTGAACTACTCATGGACAAGACGTCAAAAACTCTAAACACAAAATACTTCAATAAACGGGACACACTTCTTTCCTGCAAATACAATTTCAAAGGTGTTGCTAATACCTATGATCCTTCAAGGGATGTGCTCAAAGAGGAGTTCAACATTATGAATAAAATATAGTGTTTTATTTTACAAATACCATTATAAACACAAACTTACGTCGTAAGAAACATTATTTTAATAACGAAACTGCTAAATTCTTTCCAACAGTAAAGATGTGTAGTGTATTTTGTCCGAGTGGGTTTGCCGTACTTTGACGTCATCGGCAGTCGAAGGACTCCGAGCCGAAGCACCCGAGCAGATCCTGTACCGACACCGGCACTAAGTTTAACTAACTTTCCAAACACACCCACATCACCCCGCTTCTCCTCCAGCTTCACTGGCTGCCAGTCAACTTCAGGGTTCATTTCAAGATCCTGGTTCTGGTCTATAGGGCCTTACATGGACAAGCACCATCTTACATTGGTGATCTTCTTAGTCCCTACACCCCCAGCAGGTCCCTGAGGTCCAGTGACCAAAACCTACTGGTTGTGCAGCACCAGGCTAAAGGTCAAAGGTGACAGATCATCTGCTGCTGTGGCCCCCAGACTCTGGAACTCTCTCCCCCTGAGCCTGAGATCAGTGGACTCAGTGGTCTCCTTTAAAAAGCAGCTGAAGACTGAAGCTTGGTTTATGCTTGACGCATTCACTTTCCGCTTGGTGATGCGGCTCGCGGATGGAACGCGCTTCACAACTTGTAGCGTTTATGGTTCATGCGGCTTGTCTCTGCGGTGAGCCAATATTCTCCCAAACTGTAGGGGGCAGCATGGAGCTCTATGGCATGCATCCAACACTACACCATAGTAGAAGTAGAAATGACTGTTTACAACATGGCATTCCAGCATTTTTAACAGCGTCCTCGTCTTTTCCGACAGTGCGAGCTATTTCTCTCCAAGAATTATTAACAACATGTTGATCACGGTGATCTCTGAGAGCTGAATCATACAAATGTCTGTATTTACCAACCTCTGCCATACTAGTTCTTGCCGGTTCGCCATGTTTTTCCGCATCCGACCGTCCGCGTGGTTAGAAAATTTCCTAGGTGTGCGGTGTGGAAAATTTGGGCCGTGCAGAGGTGCGGTGGAGGGGCGTGGTTTTTAAAATGACGCAATTTTGCTGCGCGGAGCCGTGTGAACCTCGCGGACGCGTCAAGCATAAACCAAGCTTCACTTGTTCAGGCTGGCTTTTGTATGACCTTCTTCACCTCTCTCTCTTTATTCTGCTCTCCCCACCTATTCCACCTTCCTCAGGATCCACTGATTTCCCTCTTTCCTATTCACTCTCTCTCTTTCTTAACATTTTTTCTTTTAAATCGCAATCGCTTATTCTTGCTCATTTTGGATATATTTTAAACATTTTCGAAATGCTTTTTATATTTTTACAAATTTTATATTTTTTGTTTTTGTGAAGCGCCTCGTGATTTTTATCTTGAGAGGCGCTATAGAAATGATATTTTCTTCTTCTTCTTCTTCTTCTATTCCACCTTCCTCAGGATCCACTGATTTCCCTCATTCCTAGTCACCCTCTTTCTTAACATTTTTAATCACAATTGTCTATTTTTTGCTCATTTGAAACATATTTTGAATCATTTTCTAAATTCTTTTATATTTTTACATTTTTTGTTTTTGCGAAGCGCCTCGTGATTTTTATCTTGAGAGGCGCTTTAGAAATTATCTCTTCTTCTTCTTCTTCTTCTTCTTCTTCTTCTTCTTCTTCTTCTTCCTAAGCTAAAGTTTGGTGTCCTACCACACGATTTACTGATGGACTTGACCTGAATCAAGATGGTCCCAACAGCTAGCTGACACGGTCCAACGTAAAAGATGGTTGCTACTCAGTTACACAAAGTTAAAACTAAGAATCATGAATGCTAATGGAAATCACACGTTGCTGTTATGATTTTAGCCAAACAGCTGTAATGGCACCATTTCAGTTTTTGCAGCAGGTGGTGTGTTTTCTACTGGGTGTTTTGAAGACTTCCCTCTCTTGGTCTTTTTCTGTGCCAGGACGATTTCAGACATGGACGTAATTTTCACTTTAGAAGTGTGTGTGTGTGTGGGGGGGGGGACACGGGGGTATCTTTAAAGTATGTTCGAATGGGAAACGGGCTTCAACACAGTTGTTTTCTGCTTGGTCGTAGAGCTCAACCAGTGTCAGTTTAAGATAGCGTAATATTGTTTTTGATTGGTAAAAAGTGCAGGGGTCAAAACTTGACTTTGGAAAAAGTGGGGGGGGACATGCACCCCCCCCCCCCCGCCCCAAATTACGTCCATGATTTCAGAGCAGTTATGCCAGAACGCTTGATACCAGTCCTCCCCTGTTGAGAAACCACTTGCTCATGAGGAAGTATGAACTTATTTCTGTTCTGTTCTATTTCCAGAGTATGGCTGATGCTGGTAAAGGTGACACGCTAAACAATAAGTGACGTCACAGCTCTGATCGGAGGGGGGGGGGGGATTTTCTAGCAATCTGTGTGCAACCCAGGGCGAGTCTGCAGACGTCCCTGCGGTCCTAATATGAACTCGGTCAGCTGACCTTGCTCTCAGACGCGTCCACTGCAGAGGGGTTCACAGAGTCCTGAGAGTGACTCGTTTTTGCTGTCCATGTTGCCATACAGCAAAGTAAACATGAAAGAGCTGGTTCGTGTGTCATGTTTAGTCCGGATGTTTGTTTTATCTGCAGCGGTGCTTCGGTTCCTGGTTCCCGGAGGTGAGGAGCACCCCCGCCCCGCTCCCGGTGGTTCCGCCTGCTCTTGAAATTCCGAGAATTGAGCCGCTGCGTTTCTTAGAACTGGATTCTCAGAACCGGTGATGCTCAGAGTTTCGAGGAAACTTTTATAAGGTGACTTTTTTTTCCTCCTCTTCCTATTTTCTCAGCATTCAGTGAGAAGTGTTGTGAAGTGACCGTTTCATGCACCGGCAGGGTCTTACATACACATTTGCGAACCCTTTCGCTGGTGTGTGTGTGTGTGTGTGTGTGTGTGTGTGTGTGTGTGTGTGTGTGTGTGTGTGTTGTCACACGCAAGCAGCTTGTTATTCTAGGCACAAGCTTAGGCAGGAGGCTGTTTATCCGGGGAAAGCCGCAGCTCGGGCGGATGTTTTCAGCCAGCTTATATCAGTTCCGTTAAAAGTTTACGGCGATGGCGCAACAGGACCACTTTCTTCTGCGCACTTTCGGGTCGTCGAAAAATCACGTGAGCTTTTGTATCGTTAGTTTTGACAGAAGTATCAAGACGCGATCATAAATGCGTGTCGGAGGCGAGTCAGGACGACTTGACCACCGGGCTGGCGCTGCTGGCCTGCTGTTTGCGGATTTTTCGGCCCGAAGTTGCGCAGCTATTTAAGCACCCGTAAAACTAAACTCTGGGGCTGGTTTTATGTGTGATTATTGAGCGTGGACGTGAATATGAACGAGTTAGGCAACAGGAAACCGTGAGCAGGCAGGACGGAATGTGCTCAGCGTCAAACACGCTAACCAGCAGCGCTCTGCTCTTGTTTGCGCACATTTCACCTGGAATGACCCAGCCTCGTGTGCTGAGCCAGCGCTCGCGTTATGGAGTTAACCCACTTTTCTGGCTCTGCTTTGTTTTTGTTTGCATCTCTAAACGGAGAGCAATATGACGGAAGTCTGTTTGGGCCTAAATAAGTCAGACATGTCGCTTCCTAAAGAGTCTAGTAATGATAGTAACGAGTAGTTGCTTTTGCTGTGCGCTGCGCCGTCTCTCATCCCGGTACTTGCGTATAAAACATCTGTAAACGTATAATAAACAGCGGTTCGTCTCTGCAGTGGCGCCCCCTGATGGCCAAACCCAGGCACGACATCACAAAGTGTTTTGATTTGAAACCAGTCCGGATTGGCTGACCCAAAAATGTGTTTTACATGATACCACACACTTAGTCACAGACGTAATCAGTGTCTGTTGTGTATTTATTCATAATGGGGTTATTTTCCTAACATCACTAAGTGCGGGGACGTGTTGATGTATTCTTGTCTACATCCAGGAAACGGCTATTAAAGCTGCTCTGTTGAGTATTGTAGGTGAAGCTAAATAGAACCTCCATACACTCCCCTACTGGCAATTGATGGAGTTGCACGAAAATATGCATCATGGTGCGTTCCAGTTGTCCTCGGAACTCGTTTTTCCCAGACAAGTTAGCCAGAAAGGAAGTAGGAATTCAGAGTAGTGAGCTTGTAGGTTTCAGAGGACCCTGATATCCCATATTTAAAGACGGCTGTGCCCAGTGCTACCAGGAAGTGGTTAACGAATGTATTTGTTATTGAATAGAATTTATTTTTCTCATTTGTATGTTCTGTTTTCTTTCTTTTTGCTATTTAATTCAATTCAAATTCAAAAATACTTTATTAATCCCAGAGGGAAACTGATTGCTGTAGTAGCTCAGAATAATAATAATAATAAAGTCATCAAAGAGTTGCTGTATATTACAATGGCTGTTGGCAGGAAGGATCTCCAGTAGCGGTCAGTGTTGCAGCCAAACTGAAGAAGCCTCTGACTGAAGACACTCTTCCGTTGTCGGACAGTCTTGTGAAGAGAATGCTCAGGGTTGTCCATCATGTTCTTGATTCTCTGGAGAATCCTTCTTTGCATTATCTCCTCCAGCGGTTCCACAGTCGTCCCCAGAACAGAACCAGCCTTTGTTATTAGGCTGTTGAGCCTTTTCAGGTCCCTGCTTCTGATGCTGCTACCCCAACAGACGATGGCTGAAGAGATTACACTCTCAACATCAGACTTGTAGAAGATCTGCAGCATCTTGCTACAGACACTGAAGGACCTAAGCGTCCTCAAGAAGTGCAGTCTGCTGTGTCCCTTCTTGTAAACGGCTTCGCTGTTCTTTCTCCAGTCCAGTCTGTTGTCCAGGTGAACTCCAAGGTATTTGTATTCCTCAACCACCTCCACTTCTTCTCCCATGATGGAAACAGTGTTTGACTCCGCCCTGTTTCTTCTGAAGTCTAAAATCATCTCCTTTGTTTTGTTCACGTTCAAGGTCAGATGATTGTTTCCACACCATGCCACAAAGTGCTCCACCAGCTCTCTGTACTCAGCTTCCTGTCCATCTCTGATACACCCGACAACTGCAGAGTCATCTGAGTATTTCTGTAGATGACAGGTCTCTGACTTGTACTGGAAGGCTGAGGTGTACAGGGTGAAAAGGAATGGTGAGAGTACAGTCCCCTGTGGTGCTCCGATGTTACTGATCGCCTGGTTTGATGTGCAGTTCTTCAGCCTCACAAACTGTGGTCTGTTTGTCAGGTAGTCTTTAATCCAGGCGATAGTTGAGGCCCCCACCTGTGTCTTCTGGAGTTTCTGGCAAAGTACATCAGGCTGGATTGTGTTAAATGCACTGGAGAAATCAAAGAACATGACCCTGACAGTGCTGCCTGCTTTGTCCAGATGACAGTGGGTTGGTTGAAGCAGCTGGATGATGGCATCTTCAACTCCAACTCCATGGCGATAAGCAAACTTCAGCGGGTCCTGATATGTTCTAGTTTGCTTATTCAGGTGGACCAACAGGAGTCTCTCCAGGACCTTCATGATGTGGGATGTCAGGGCAACCGGTCTGTAGTCGTCATTGACTGATGGGCGAGTTTTCTTTGGAACTGGAACAAGGCAGGATGTCTTCCACAGGACTGGAACCTTCTCCTGGTCCAGGCTGAGGTTGAAGAGGTGCTGCAGAATCCCACAGAGCTGCTCTGCACAGGCCTTCAGTACTCTGGGGCTGACACCATCTGGACCTGCAGCCTTGTTCCTGTTCAGTCTCTCCAGCTGCCTCTTCACCTGACTTCTAGAGACAGATAGGTGGGAGGGGGAGGTAAATGGGGCAGCAGCATCTCCTGACTTGGTTGAAGACAGATGAATAGAACCAGATGAGTCCATGACTGTGTTAGAAGACAAAAGAGCTGGCGTGTGACAGGAAAATGTTGGATCAGAGGAGGATGGGATGTCTGATTGGCTGGGGACAGGCGAGGAGGATGCTGGGTTTGTTCCTGAACTGAACCTATTGAAGAACTTGTTCAGTTCATTGGCTGTGTCCAGGCTGCCATCTGTGCAATCCTTCCTCTGCTTGAAGCCTGTGATCTTCTTCTTACCTGACCAGACATCTCTGATATTGTTCCTCTGTAGGTTGTTCTCCAGCTTCTTCCTGTATGCCTCCTTGCTGTCTCTGATCTTGATCTTCAGTTGCTTCTATATACTCATCAATAATTCCCTGTCTCCCTCCTTGAAGGCTTTTTTTTCCTCATTTAGCAGATTCTTCAGTTCACTGGTGATCCAGGGTTTGTTATTAGCGAAGCATCTCACTGTTCTGGTGGGTATGATGTTGTCCACACAGACGTTTATATAGCCACACAGAAGTTTATGTAGTCAGTGACACATCCAGTCATGACATTGATGTCCTCTTCATATCCTTGGCAGAGTCATCCAATCTGTGGTCTCAAAACAACTCTGCAGGGCTTCTTCAGCATCCTGTGACCATTTTCTCACAGTTCTTGTCACAGGTTGCCTCTGAACAAGTGGTTTGTATTCTGAGCAGAGAAAAACAAGATTGTGGTCTGATTGTCCCAGAGGAGGTCTTGTTTTGGACATGTATGCATTCTTTACATTTGCATAACACAAATCCAATGTCTTGTTTTCTCTGGTGGAGCAGCTGACAAACTGTTGAAATGTTGGAAGTGAAGCAGAGAGCGAGGCATGATTAAAATCACCAGATATAGCCACAAATGCATTGGGGTGCTGGGTTTGTAGCTTAGCGACAACAGAACTGATGGCATCACATGCATTTTCAGCAATGGCTGAAGGTGGAATATAAATGGTTGCCAAGACAACACTGGTGAATTCTCAGAAAATAATATGGGCGACAACTTACTGCCAAGAGTTCAACATCTGGGCTGCAGAGATGACATTTCACTGAAACATGACCTGGATGGCACCATCTGTTGTTGACAAGCACTGCCACTCCACCTCCTTTTCTTTTCCCGCTCCTCTTCAGATCTCTGTCTGCTCGTACAGTCAGGAATCCTGGCAGAGAGAGACGCTAGAATCGGGGATATGGTCCTGCAGCCACGTGTCAGTGAAACACATAACACTGCACTGCCGAAACTCTGGCTGAGTCCTTGAAAGGGCTTGGAGTTCCTCCATCTTGTTGGCCAGTGATCTCACATTGCCCATTATGATCGATGGAAGAGATGGTTTGAATTTCCTCTTTCTCTGTCTCCGTTTTGCTCCCGCTCTGCAGCCACGCTTCTTGCGTTTTAGCTCATTTGGGATTTGTGGCTTCAGTTGAGGTATTATTTCAGCCTTTCCAATGTTAATCAGCTGCTCCCGATTGTAAACCAGCTTGTTGCCATGGTTACGCATCATAACAAATGCTCAAAAAGTGATAAAATAGCAGTAAAAATTGTCTAAGCTTCACAGCACCAGAAACGGAAAAGTTAAATGTCCAAAAATATACCGTTTTTCTTGAGAAACTAGAAGAAAAATTGTCCAAAAAAAGGCTAAACTTACATATAGTCAACAGAGCTACTCCAACATGCAGCCGCCCAGAGCAGCGCTGAACAGGGCTAAAAGAGCTATTTTTAATCTGCTTTGCCTTACGCCCTGGATCACACGTGTTAAGACAGCTTATGTCAAATCCACGGCACATAACAAACAGGCTCAGAAAATGGCTTTTATCGACCCGTTGACCTGCATTCATTTTTCCTCTTTGCTGGAGCAGGGTTGGGCTAGCTGTGGGGGTGTCTCGGTTTGGGCTACAAAACACCTTAGAGGGGGTTTCTGTAGCATGTCACCAACCAATCAGAATGGGCATCAAATATGTCATTTCCGCTGCTGGACATGTGTCAAAATAAAAGTCATATTAGTCAAAATATGTCCATGATGCTGGGATCACGTTGCAATTTTGGGCCGCTGCACAGGATTGTTCATGTGACACTGAGAACTCCGTAGAGGCGGCACGTTGTACGGAGCAAGATTTCTGTGTGTCAGACGGCACAGCGTCTCTCTCCAACCGGACATGCTGCGGTGTGAGCGCACCTCCAGCAAGAACACGTCACTCAGCAGACCGCTAACCACCAGAAGGCTGAAGAGATGAAATAGTGCTGCTGTAATGACTCTTTAGTGTCAGCTCATCTTCCTCAAAGAGGAAGGATCATTTTCAAAACCCTCGCTTTGGCTTCAGTCTCTGGCTGTGGGTCTCTCTTCCCGGCTTGCAGCTAAACAGCTGATCTGTCTGCTGGACATTCGTCCTTCCCATCCTCCTTTGTATGTAAACTCACTAAACTACAGAGAAGTAGCCATCTGTCACCGATCTCTGCGGTATCTGAACTTTAGCCGTGAATTGTGTCTCACCGTTTACTCCACAGCTCAGTGACATCACATCACAGCCGCCGTCCGGAGCACAGCTTCCTCTGTCCCTCTGCATCCCATAAGTGGGATTTCCACCAACAGCAAAGGGATGCTTAAACAATGTTAATCTATTCAAAATCTTTTGCAATATTTTTTATTTGATAATCCAAATTACCCCCACCAAAAAGACGCATGGTAATCTCCATCAGATGTGGACCAGAACAAAAACCGGTTGGCATATATTCTTACAACAATAGTGACACAAACCTTAACACCAGTGTGTGCACGTATAAAGGTGCTGAGATGTTCGTTTGCTTTATCTCTGCACAGATTGAGACAGCATGGCCATGACTGAAGATGGCTGCATCCAATTCACACGTCACCCTGGCGACGTTCTGCTCAACTTCAACCGCCTCCGCAGCCGCAACATCTTGACTGATGTCACCATACAGGTGGATGGACGGCTCTTTCATGCCCACAAAACCATCCTGGTGGCCTGCAGGTAAACGGCCTGAAGTCAGCTGCTCCAGTCCAGAGAGGACTTCATGCCTCCCTCCGCTTAGCCTCTGTGGTTTCTGTCTCTCTGCAGTGGCTTCTTCTATTCTGTGTTCATGCATCCTGAGAACACAAACCTTAATGCCATCAGCTTGGACTCCAAAGTAGATCCTAAAGCTTTCTCCCTCCTGTTGGACTTCATGTACACTTCCTGTCTGAACCTTAGCGACAGCCTGGCCCTCGCCACCCTGAACGCAGCGCTCTACCTACGGATGGAGCATGTGGCTGACACCTGCCACAGATTCATCAAGTCCAGGTAATCGTAGGAGGCCACAACTGTGTTGCTTCTTGTGAAATCCGAGCGAATCCTGACGATGAATCTGACTGAGTTCCTCTTCACAGGCAGCAGTCTCTGAATACGCAGCTGGAAGAGATACGGCACCACTTGGCTAACACGGCCGATGACGCTAAACAATGTTTTGAAGAGATAGAGTCGAGCTTGAGAAGATCACTTCCTCACCAAGAGCGGGGGGCTTGCATCCCCACCGTCTTCAGAGGCATCAACACCACTGGCTCCTGTCATGTCTACGGTGACCCTCATGCTTCAGCTGGGACTCTAGAATATTCTCAGAAGAACAGCTTCATCCAACCAGCACCGGCTCATGACCTCACCGCCCCCAGAGAGGGAGACGACCTCCAGCACCCCAAAAGCAGCTGCTTCAGACCTGCCCAGAGCTACAGCAAAGGTGTGATCTGCAGTCCCCAGAGCCCCCTCAGATCCGACTGCCACCCAAATTCACCCACCGAGTCCAGCAGCAGCTTAAACGCGAGCATGAGCCTCAAGCAGCCGCCCGCCTCCCTCAGAGACACCAGGGCCCGCAACTGGAAGAAATACAAGTTCATTGTTATGAACCAGACTCCGGACGAGAGCGAGAGGGAAGCTCAGAGAAGTCATGCTGAGGGGGGGGCAGCATCTCCCCCACGGTGCCCCTCCAGGAGCGAGGCTATAGGGGGGCCCGAGGAGCCTCGCGCAGAAGAGGGAGACAACGGGGAAGAGGTGGTTTTTTCTCGGAGTGAGCTGAGCTGCAGCAGCAGGTAAAATGCAGATTCCCGACACAAATGATGAAAACAGGAAGACGTTCCTTTTGAAGGAACTCTGTCCTCCTCACAGGTACTCCTCCTCCAGCTGTGACAGCCCTCAGCGCATGGACAACAACCATTCATCTTCTGGCTTGCTCAGTTCGGACGAGGCCACCAAGATCCACTCGGATTACTTTCCCTCCAGCTGTGGTGGGTGGAGTCCACATCTTCACACCTTTTTCCGTCGTCATGGTCGTAAAATTGCACGATGCTTACGTTTGCTTGTTTCCCTGCAGAAAATAATTATGTCTGCAACGGCTGTGACTGCAAGTTCCCCAAGGAGGAGTCTCTGAAAGACCACATGGTTCAGGTTCACAGCGACAAGCCGTACAAATGCGACTGCTGCCAGGCCGCCTTCCGCTACAAGGGCAACCTGGCCAGTCACAAGACGGTTCACACAGGTGGGTCTTTGCTCCGGAGCGGCACACTAAGCTGGTTTTCTTAATGCTTCAGCCTGCTTCTGCAAACTTCCAGGTGCAAAGCCATACCGCTGCAACACCTGCGGCGCTCAGTTCAACCGACCAGCCAACCTGAAGACCCACACCCGGATCCACTCTGGGGAAAAGCCCTACAAGTGTGAGACATGCGGCTCCCGCTTTGTTCAGGTAGGAACAGCAACTCGGGGACTAGGGAACGTTTGGCGGGAGAGGTCCTGGTGGTTAATGTCGGTTTGTCCTCCAGGTGGCACACCTTCGTGCTCATGTGTTGATCCACACAGGAGAGAAACCCTACCCCTGTGACATCTGTGGAACTCACTTCCGCCACCTTCAGACGCTCAAGAGCCACATGCGCATTCACACGGGAGAGAAGCCTTATCACGTAAGCGCTGACCTCGTCCCGCTGATCATCCACGGCGCCCCGTGTGACCGGCTGCATCTAAAAGATATCTCTGTTCTGTTTAGTGTGAGAAATGTGACCTTCACTTCAGACACAAGAGCCAGCTCAGGCTTCATCTGCGACAGAAACACGGCGCTGTGACCAACACCAAGGCCCGCCGGTCTCCGGGAAACCTCTCCACAGGCCTGACCACTTCCTGCTGAGCCCGCTTCTGTCTGGGCGTCACCGACCACTCTGCATCGATGAGATTTTAACTTTCCCAGACAGAAAACTTAAAAAGACGTCAGCCTGGTAAATGACGCCATGGCCTAGTTGTAGCTCTTTCACAAACCTCTTTTAGAAAATGGTGGCGCTAATTTGCTGCAGGGCTGAGCCGGCGTCTGGCAGCCTTAAGCCTAACTTATGCTTCTATGCTTGCGTTATTCGTCATTACGAGGGCTCCAACAGGCTCGCAAGGATGGACGGAGTCCAGCCCACTTTTCTAAATGTCCAAAGAGACGGAACACAAGCTTGTGATTGGCCGCTTCCATCCGGTTCCTCAAGAGCACCTCATTGCCTTCTCAAAAGAAAGTAAATAATAAGAAAGGAAGGGAAAGGTCTTTTATAAAGCGCCTCCAGATAAAAATGGAGCCGGCGACATCTATTGGCAGACCTGGAGTAGCTTGAAGAATACCTCACAGAAAAACTGTGAAAATATGAACGTTTATTCATCCGTGAGTGGATGAGTATAAAGCTACGCAGCAACGTTTTATTCCTGGGCGGAAATGACGGGAAACGTGGGTTTAGAGGAGGAGGATGGGGGACAAATGTGTCCGTGTTAAAAAGTCTCTGAAATAGAAACACAATAGTAAATGCACCATCTTGGACTGGAAACATGACAGGATACCACAGAACAGCGCCCTCTGCTGTCCTGGCGGGGAATTGCTTCCCCAGGAGACGGAGAAGTCATAAATTAGGCTTACGGTGGTCAGACCGTGGCGGTAATGTGGCGCAATAATGTCCTTTTGACGAGAAATGATGCGATGGCGGTAAAGAGGCGGTCTCTGCGCTGCCGTGGTTTTTATTGCGGCAGAAGCCGCTCTCCTTATGCTTTTTTGACACGGCGTTCTTCCACAGTCCTCGTGCAGTCTCTGGGGATCTGAGCTCCAGCTCTAATGGGAGAGAAGCTTCTGGAGCTCTGCATCGCTCCAGTTGATCATCTCGGCTGATTCTGGTAACAAAAGCTAAACTTGTTGCCAATTTCATTTTTAATGTTGTAGCTGGCCGGAGCTCGGCAGTAACCCCCCGCGTGATCACGTCACCTGTCTTTTGCGCCAAGGCGTAATGTGCATTCACGCCTCTGGTGTTGCGGCAGGATTACTGCCCAGCGTTGTGGCACGAATGCTGCAAAGCTCCTGCATCACCAAGCCCCGTGGTGCGCTCCGAAGACGCACCGTGGGGGCGGTACTGCGCTGATTTGCCATCTTGGTGTGTCTTCTAAAAAGGGCTAAAGAGTTTTATTTTGAAAGGTAACCCCCCTCTGTGCTTTTGTTTAGAATGTTTGACAGAATGTAGACCCTGAATGTGAATCTGAGCGGGAATGAGACGGCCGCCACCGTATCCGTTCAGAATCAGCTGTTACACGTTCGCTCTGGCCTTTGTGATCCGTTTTTTCAGGCTGTCGATGTAAATAAGATAATATATTTTTCTGAGTGCAGAAATCTTTGCGTTTGGTACATTTCTCACAGGCTTCTCTGTCCGTAACCAGAGGGGTTCGTATTTAGCCGTGTCATACTTTGTGGTACATGATGTAAAAATGCAGAGTCACTTCTTTCAGACGTTTTGTACGTAATTTAATTTCGGTCACGTTGACGTTGGTATGTGTTGCACACACTCATGATGCTGTAATCTCTACATGTTCTTACTTTTGACTTGATTTCCATGTTCTCAGCAGCACGTTGAAAGCCCATTCCCAGCACTTTTCTGTTTTATTTATGTGTTTGTTTCCCGTGTTGTTTCTGCTGACGCGGTGCTGCAGCCGTCCGTCCTCCCAGCTGGGATCCCGATGAACCAACGCTATGCTTCTTGACCTCTAGCACATTCTGAGTGCCTTACAATTACACTTTTCTACTGGATTATTTTTCCCCAGACTGACAGTTAATGCAGTTTAATTGTGACCATGTGATTGCCTCTGTAATCATCTGTGTTTAGTGCGGTACGTGGCCGTGTTGTGCAGTAATGTGTGTGCATGCTAAGGGGCTGTTGGATGGAAAGCTCATAATCCGAAGGGTGAGGAGCGTTAAGTACAGACATTAGGCATCAAGCTAAAAGACTCAGGAATATGTCAGCAAATGTCTTTGCAATGGCAGACTGAATATATATTTCTATATATATAAAAGAAAATAAAATTTGTATTGTGGAGCATTTGTGTATTTCAGTTTTTCAGATTATCAAACTTTAATCTGAGTAAGACGGGATGTATTAATAATCATCTGATGTTTGAAGAACCGGGTATCCGCGGGTCCTTAAAAAGTCTTAAAAAGCCTTAAATTTGCTTTTCCAAATTTAAGGCCCTAAAAATCCTTAAAAATGACAAATAATCCTTAAATACAGTTTCCAAAGGTCTTAAATTACCAAAGACCCAATAAACAAGATTCTTTTATTTCTATAAAAAAATTGTGAATTTCTAGTTGGTGTTCAGCATTTTGGGTGTATGATGTTCAATTCAAAAACACTTTATTAATCCTGGAGGGAAATTGATTGGCAAGTTGGCGTAAGCGGAACTGTACACATTCAGTTGGTTGTGAAAGGGGGCTATTTTTAGATGAGCACATTAGCTGGTTAAGCTAGTGGGAGCGTGCGCCATGGGGAAGTGTAATGGTAACTGGATGGCTAATCCATAATCCCACGTTCGCAACGTGGTTAGCACCGGTTCCAGGCAATAGCTGGAAATTATAGTTTAAATTTTTAAAATAGCTTAAATTTGGTCAAAGTGGCCTTAAAAAAAGTCTTAAATTTGGCTCCCTTAAACCTGCAGATACCCTGAAGAAAAGCTATTAAACATTACCAGATGTTTGCCTCGGAGTTCCTCACAGTTTGGTCCAAAACAACTGATTTCAGAGCCCGTCTTCCACGATGACACAAGCAGGAAGCGCACACGCAGCCAATAACCTTTTTCTGCTTAAAAGCTGCTAAAATAATCACGAGTTTGATTTTATGTGTCATTTATGGGATGTGTAATCACAATGAGTGATTTAATGAGATGTTTAAGACATTCTGAATCAATAGACAAATGGTTAATTAGTAAGGAATGAATCGTGTTTCATCTGAATAAATAAGTACAAGTGACTAAATGTGGTGTTGGATTAGGAGAGGGAACTACGAGAAGGTAAAACTTATTTACCACTCTCAACACTGATTCAGGTAAAGCATCTGTCCTGGTGATGCTTGGCCTCACTGCAGCTTTTGATAGGGTTGGTAGTTGAAAGCAGGCGGGAGGACTTGGTAGTTAGCCTTGGGGCAAAATGAGAGGAGCAGAAGAAGAGTGGAAGAGGTTTTTTTTGGGAGAAATGTTCTATTTTAACAAGACTATTTCAAAAGGTTGTAGCTTGAAAATGGTTAGAGATAAAGGTAACCTGTAAAAGGATAAGAATGGGTGGGGGTTTATTATTTCTAGTTTACATTATATCACGTTGACTCTTCCTCTGAAGCTGTTCCAGTAGAGACCAGTTTAACCAGTTGAATGCATGATCTACAGACCACCTAATTATAATCTCTGCACATTTTGCTGACAATTCAAAGTCCTGTTGGCTTCATTAGAACGTTATCTCCGACGTTCGCTGGAGTGCTTCACAGCTGAGTGCTTCACAGCTGGGATGAGAAGCAGCTCCTCTAATCCGAGACCATGGCCTTGAGTCAGAAAAGGTCGAACACCTTCTCCGGGTCAGGGACGAGATCCTGCCTCAAGTAGAGGAGATCAAGTATCTCGGGGTCTTGTTCACGAGTGAGGGAAAGATGGAGCGTGAGATGGGTAGGTGGATTGGTGCTGCAGGTGTCCAGTGTGTCCAATAAATGTTAAAAAGGCCACCAAAGGTCTTTGTGGCTTCTGAAAGATCTCTGAAGATATCTATAAAAACTGCTCTGGTCAGAATTAGGTCAACCATAATTTATACTAGTAGCAACATTTCTGTTATCTTCATTAGCAATTGTGACTAATAAGAATACAATTAGTACTACTAAAACACAAATGATTTAAAACAGGAATTACAGAGTGGTTGTGGTGTTGATTAAATGTTAGAACGGCTTGCCACAGCCTTGGTATTCTCTTTCCTGTCCTTTTTACACCGTTTTTTTTCTTTCCTCCTTTCTTTTACAGATTTGTCCACACCGATATTTACAGATCCCACGTTGTTGATGTAATAACTGTCCCAGGCGTTTGGCACGCGCCACCTCCCTTCCAGAGTTCATGGTGATCGGAGACGAGCGCGTGCAGCGCTGCACAGCTACTGTGACGAAGCAAAAAATAAATAAAATGCGTAACAGAGAATTTCTACAACTGAACGGGCTGAAAATATGACAAACTTTATACAGCAACTTCTAAATACCAACTAAAGTGACCAATCTATTATTTTTAGCACACCTAGTTTTAAAATACACACACTGAAGGGCTAAAGAAGCGGATTTTTCACAAGTCCCCTTTAGCATGTTTGTTCGTCACTGATCAGATCTGCTGTATCTAACATTGTGTTCCTGGTCCGTTCAGTAAATGAAACTAGAAGCTTCTGACCAGACAAGAGACCACCAACGATGCAAACCCACCCCGTTTGGCTCCAACTGATTTAAACCGGTTCTGAGGCGGTCAGATCAGTCAGAAATGGTTTAACCTAAAAAAACAAAACCATCAGTTGATATAAAATAATTAGAGTAATTAATGCTAAATCGAAATAAAATCCAAACAGAGATTGTATGAAATAAAGTATTTAGATGAACTTAAAAACAACACACACTTAACCTCGTAGCAGGCGCCCCCTGCTGGTGGATTAGGATATGAAACTCAACACCGATATAAAAACACACCAACTGGAAAAAGGTGCAGAAAACCAGATTAGTTTGAACTTTCAACTTTATGCTTTCATCTCAAAGAGCCTTCATATTTTACATTTCCATCTACATTTTTACTCATAACTTGTGTGGCAGGTGGAGCTAGAGAGGTTAAATTCATCTTCACATGGCCGACGTCCCAACATGGCAGCGGTCACACCGTCTTTAGTGCCCCAGAAGATGCTGGTATTCCATCAGGACCTTGGACTTTTCTGTTCTCCTCACCAGGTTACACGCACAACCGTGGTCTCACACCTTAAGCGCTGCTCAGACAAAACCACCCTGATGACATCAGGGAGAATGACCAGGTCTGATTGCCTTTGACAAAATAAAACATCATCATTTTAAAATAAAGGGTGATTAGTTGGACGCTAAGGCCTCAGACAGAGACAGGAGACACAGCTGTGAGCTCTTCTGCACAAGAGCCAGGTGATGAAGAAGAAGCTTCCCATTCATTCATTCATTCATTCACTCACTCACTGTCTCACACACAGATGCTGTGTAGCGCTTACAAAAGACATGGAAATCAAAGGTAATCCAACATAAAAATATGAACATATAAAGTAGAAGGTTATGAATGTTGCTCAAGCTTCTTTGTGTAGGATGGCTTTTAATTTAGCAAAAAACCTGGAAAAGAACAAAAACAAGCTTTAAAATGTAAGATAAGAGTAAAACCTTTCCATAAAGTACCCATGCTTCTGAGTTCAGGGAGGAACTCTACCTTCTTTGTTCAGGAGGTCCATCACATCAGCAAACACCTGCAAGACAACAGAGTAGAGCATCGTATTCTGATTTTCACGGAGCTAAAATCTATTTTAAATAAAAAACATGACTCCGCATCAGCGGCGTAGCAAGAAGTGGACCCCGTCTCCGTTTCATCACTCATGTGGGAACTTGCTCATAAAAATAACCTGGACTGACTTCAAAAATAAAGTTTTTCCAAAGGTAGTAATGCAGTTCCTTTACGGTCGCTGGAATATTCACATCATGTATGTGACACACTTTCAATCTTCAGTTTCCCACCGACCGCATCTTCCCAGTGTTTTCTTCTTCCTTCTTTCACATTCCTGCTACGTCAGGCACTATTAGCAATGTTTTTACCACCCTTCCTACGCCCGTCGTGTCCTGAACACGGTGAACTACGCTTTGGACCACGCGTGTGAGGCGCGTTCACGCTCATGAAGCACACACGCTCCGCTGCTGCTGTGGGGTCACTTTTCAAACTCTATAAACTCAGAAACTTTCAAGAGAAACACCCAAAAGTGTTGCTCAGACTGAAGCTACATGTCTCCGCCATCTTCTGGTGTAAACATCGACATAATGTAAAGTATAAACACAATACTGCGACTTTGGTGCTCCACCCTCTGGGGTCCAGCGTGTAATTTGCCGTTTTTGACTAATTTAGTTTTCCTTTGCATTTCCAAAATAAAAACCATAACCTCTGTCTTATGTGGTATCAATCTTTTCAGCACAACCTGGACTTTATGAATTTATACTAATTTTTTATATTATGACATAAAAGGGTTGCATATTAGACCTTAAATCACTCAAAAACAAAATCCAAATAGGAAAAAAGTTGTTTATTTTACTGTGAAACCAACAAACATTTATGAAGAATGTTTTGTTGTAATTTAGAATGGTCATCTAGATGGTACATTTATAAAAAATATCAATAAATATAGCAAATAACACATTTTTAAACAAATTATTAGCCCTCTGGGGGTCCAGGGTGTAAATCACAGTTTTTGACTCATTTTGGTTTTTCTTTTGTATTTTCTAATAAAAACAATAAATATTGCCTTATGAGGTATCATTGTTTTCAGGACAACCTGGACTATCTGTATTTATACTTATTTTATTAATTTGGCAATAATGTACATGCATTTTGGAGTGGAGAGTGGCTCTGTCTCACGCCGCGGAGATCAAGATCTGACAGCTGCGTGGCGCCGCCCACTCCTCTTGTTGGATCTCCGAGGAGCTGCATCTCTGCCTTCATCCTCTACCTCATCATGACCCAACTCTTCTAAGAGGAAGGATGGATCTGCCACATCGTCATCAACATCCTCGCCATTTGCCTCAGACTCCGGCTGTGAGTCTCCGCCCACTTCCTCTGCTTCCAGTTCAAAAAACAGCCGTACTATCTGAACTGCCTGGTGGACATTTATCCTTCTCATCATCCTTTATTAAAGCCTAATAAAAGCCTACTAAACTGCAGAGACAGTATATCTGTCCGGATCGCTCCAAAATATGAAGTTTACCGTTAATATCTGTCTAATTGCTTGTTGTTACTCCGTTCGCGCCACTCCTTTCCCGCCAAGCGGCTCCTTTTTGCGCACATCTCGTTACTCGTGCAGCCTTCCTCTCTCTCTCTCAGCTACATAATGATGCTTTTTACCAGCTGAATATGTGAGACTTCCACCAACAGCAATAGGATCTCATGTTTTTATGTTCACAAGCACATTCCCTCTCACAGATTACTAAACTGCTGTTTGACAAGTTATCAGATTGTCTAAAATTAGGTCGTTTTTTAGTTTAGTATAACTCCGCGTTTACGTGCCTATTGACACAATTTAAAAACTGGGGTGTAGTTTATAATCTCCCTTTTAAAGCTGAATTGAAACCGAAACTCAGGGAGGCGGAGTCTTGCTGCTACAGCGTCCCAAATCAGACCCGTTCAAAAGACACGTATTCGCGTCCGTGGACCCCAGAGGGCTAAATGTTAATTTTACAGTCCCTCTAATCCTATGGTTCTTATTATTGACATCGTTTCTTTCGGTGTTTCAGCCAAGGATTTTCATTTTGGGGCACCCCTAATTTTCATTACTGTCAATTTTCGTTGTCGCGCTTTAATAAACAACAAAATGGTCTTTACGTTGATCAATATTTGTCATAATTAAGGCTTTACAGACATTTTTAGTGCTAATTTTGTTTTAGTCCACAAAAATTAAAGTTTTACAAAATGAAAAAGAATATTTTCTCAACAAAATTAACTCTGCCTCCAGCAGCAGCTCTTTTGCACATTGTGACCTCACTAATGAGGACTTTTTGAGACAGCTCATAAACCCTGACTTAAAACACTGACACAGTGTTCATATGAGCAGCAGAGACGCACATAGCAGCATAAATAGATGTAAAATGTTAGTTTTGCATAATTTGTCTCCTTAAGAACGGAGCTAAAAGACCCAACCACGTGTTTAGGTGTGATGGGACTTATGAAGCCGAGGCTTCGAGGTGTGTATATACCATCGTATATACCATCGTATATACGTGTATATACACACCCAAGCTTTGATCTGAAGCTTGCGTCGTTTCATGGAAAACCGTGTGAGAAATGAGGCTTCATTTTACCTAGGTCACGCGCCTGGTTCGTGTGCTGTGTCACTTTTCAAAATAAAAGCAGCCGAGACCCAGTGCTGTGTTGGGTTTGTTTTGGTTTGACATGGCCAAGTTGGCAGTGATCAGACCTGCCCATTCAAGTCAAAGCTTCAGAAGCCTGGGTCACGGACGGTTTATCCATCTTTGTTTATTTCATTGATAGAAAACCATTGGTTCTATAATTATTGTAGTTCATCGAAGTGATGGCGGCGTTTTTGGCAGTCTTTAGTTGTTGTGTTGATAGTTTTAGTTGTAACCGTACTGGCAAGGTGCCCGATACACCAATTGCTTGGTCAAGACTTGATTCGTCATCATTGTGCGGAGTCTTAAAGTGACCTTGAGAAAAGATGATGAGACAGTTGTCCCATCGGTCAATGCTTCTGATCCCATCAACTTCCTGCTGGGACGTTAAAAACAAAGTGGTTACCTTGGAAAAAACGACCGTTATCTCTTTAAAATTACTGCTTGGCTTAGACGTGCCCCTCCCCAGCTCCACTGGCCACGCCCCTTCTCCCGCCGCTTTAACGAACAAAAGGATGCCTTCGACTCACCTCATCCACAGGACGAGACGCATCCACAGTCCGCACCTTTCCCTGCTTCTCGTACAGCTGAATGATTGGTCGTGTGGACTGCTGGTAGGTTTGGATTCTGTGTTAAAGGAGAAACGCTGCCGGTTATTCAGGTCACACGTCACCAGGGGCTGGAAGGAGACGCAAATGAGGCTAAAAACACCTAAGCAGGTACTCAGCAGCAACTTAAATGGGTCAGAGGGAGCTCCATAGGCAGATATGAGATGTTTAAGTACACAGAAAGAAGCCCTGCCAAAGGTTGGGGCTGACTTTGCTAACACTTTAATCAATGATGTATCAGACAAGTGTGTGTGGGTGGAGGGCACCTTTTCTCCAAGCTCTCTCGGTTGTCATCGGTGCGCCCGCTGCTCTTCCCCCGTTCTAAACACCTGTTGATGCAAACCTGAGGACAAACGATGCTCAGAGTCCAACCAAAGACACCGAAGGACAGGTCACCACCAGTTTCTGACTCACCTCGGTGCCGCAGTCAAAAAAAAGCACAAATTTGACTTTTGCCTTTCCATCCATGACGCGGGTCCACCCGTGAAGGTTGTCCTCGTTACGAGGGAAACCGTCGATAAGGAAACAACTCTTGCTGCTGTCCTTCTGCATCGTCTCTTCCATCGCCTGACAAAAAAGCGTCTTTGATGTAAAATACTCAGAAATGCAAGTAAATAATGTTCATTTGTACAGCACATTTCTCAGAAATGATCAAAAAGTATTTCACAAAATCAAAGTGATAAAACAACAACTATACAGACACCATTACACAGGCATGTCCAAAGTCCGGTCCACGGGCCAATCACGGCCCACGGCCAGTTTCCACGTGGCCCGCAGCTTTGGTCTAAGTATGTATTATTTATGGCTCACTGTCTCTGTCTGAATAAATAAATAATGACTCTAAAAGTGTAATTCTCCAACAAGTCGCTCACTTCGCCCGGAAGCAGCCAGCGAGCCGTCCTTGTAATTAACCGGGGACGGGCTTTTCGTTTGTTGGCGAGCCGTTCTCGTCTTCTGTAATATCTAATGTTAAATTAATTTTGAGGAAGTAAAATAAAATCTGACTCTTGCACCAACGTGTTCTGCTGGAAACACGCGGATTATCGATCGGGTTGCAGCACAGATCCCCGTTTCTGTCCACTTTCAGCTGCAGGTGGATGAAGACGCGCCTCTAAAGAGGACGGGGTAGCGTCGGTTATACAGACCTGGTTTCAGAAAATAATCTGGGCGACAGTAAAGTCCTATCTGCCGTAACGGCTCATTAACGCTAATGAAACGCACACGCTTCCAAACTCTGGACATCTCCTGTGATTTAGTTTTGACAAACTTCCCTCAACAGTTTCAGCTGATTGACCGCAGCCCACAGGTGTAGTGGGATTAATCTTGTTTTTTATTTGACTATTTCCCCGTCCTGTCTCTGATCTTCCTGCTTCTCCTCTCATTTCTCCAGAAAAAACTGCTGCCTGGCTTCCTCATTTTTCCCTTCATGAGATACTTTTGAACCAAGCAGATTAAATGTCGACCGCAGTGCTCGCTACGCGGCCGCATCGCCAAAGCACAGTAGCCACTGCATTAGCGGAGCGCGTCCGGCTTGAACAGAAGAAGAGGCACCAGAGAATATGAAATGACATCAACAATCGTGTGTGAATTATAATTTTTTTGGTTGCGCCACTATGAGAATGTGCCCTTTGCAGGACGCAGCTGCGTGGAGCGCATCAACAGTCAGCACTCGCTCTCTGCTCATAAGAATCCCAGTACGCTGAGAGTCCGTATAGATAATGTAATATAGGTAGAAACAAGATCTTTTTTTCGAGCTCTTCCTGGATCCACGTCTAATTCGAACTCTGCTCCTGAAAGAAAAAAACTGACATTTTTATCAATATAGGAAATGTCCCGGACAGAGAGTGAAAAGTGGACGTGTCTGGGGAAAAGTCTGGTCACCCACTGGGACAGTGCCAGAATGCCAGATAGGCCAGCCCAACCTGGATACATTCAATACAGACATGGAGGACAGGTATGTGGACAAAATAAGCATTATAAATGGTTTGGATACACATGAAAGTCCCAAGTCTGGAGCACCAACGACAACTTGTTGCAGCCGCGGCTCTGTATAACAGACATTTCCAGCCATCTTGTTTGAGTTGTGAGTGGATGTAAATGTCTGGATGAGAGGTAAACATTTCATTTGCTGGTTTTTCTAGTAAAACAATCAAAATTGTGATCCCACAGAGGTGTAGCAGGAGAGGTTGTGTTAAGGTTTGTTTATGCTCGACGCATCTCTCTCTCTCTCTCTCTCTCTCTCTCTCTCTCTGTCTCTGTCTCTGTCTCTGTCTCTGTCTCTGTCTCTGTCTCTGTCTCTGTCTCTGTCTCTGTCTCTGTCTCTGTCTCTGTCTCTGTCTCTCTCTCTCTCTCTCTCTCTCTCTCTCTCTCTCTCTCTCTCTCTCTCTCTCTCTCTCTCTCTCTCTCTCTCTCTCTCTCTCTCTCTCTCTCTCTCTCTCTCTCTCTCTCTCTCTCTCTCTCTCTCTCTCTCTCTCTCTCTCTCTCTCTCTCTCTCTCTCTCTCTCTCTCTCTCTCTCTCTCTCTCTCTCTCTCTCTCTCTCTCTCTCTCTCTCTCTCTCTCTCTCTCTCTCTCTCTCTCTCTCTCTCTCTCTCTCTCTCTCGTCATTTTAGTACTTCCTGGCTCGAGAACATGATATAAGGATATGAAAGAGTAAGCAATTGCTGTGATAAATAAGTTTTCTCAGAACGGAATCAGAAGTTTAACAGAATGTACTGTATTTATTTATTTATGATGATAAAGCTCTGTTTCTCCGATTGTGGTGACTTCCATCTGGGTCATCAGCTAGCTGACCGGACCCACTTTCTACTAATCTGGTCGCCATGGAAACATGAAATGCCAAGCAACCACTGGAAGGACGAGCCCCGCTGGAGGACGCTGAGCTGGACTCTGAACATGAACGTCAGGCTCACCTTCCTGAGGAGGTTGATGGTGATCTCCACAGGAACTATTTTGCCTTCTTTGATGTAAGCGTCAATGAGCTGTCCATCCTTAGACTCGGCTCTGCATCGCTCTTCTCTGAGCAGGTCCCCCGCTGACAGGTGGGTGCATTTATAGGTCTGAGAAACAAACAAATAAACAAAAGGGAGTAAACAAACCTCCACAGGAAGCATCAAATTAGCACTTGAGGCGTCAGCGCTGGGCTTCTGTGGCGAGATGACCGGATAACACATCAGCTGCTGCTGGGAGTCTGTGAACACTCCCAGTTTAGAGAAACAGATTATTCTTTCTGATTATTCCCAAAGCAGGCGGCTGCCTCAAAGCAGGTTTGTCTCCAACAGCAACGGTATCGCACCTCGAACTTCCCTACCTACTCATTGAGGACGGGTGTAAGCAAATGAGCCTCTCCTTCATGAACGCACCTGCAGCTGGCCAACAGAGCTGAAGCAATCGTGCTGTTCACTCATATGTACACACACATCTGTGGCACTCAGCGACTGACATCAGTACGTAGGCCGATGTCCAACGCTGTTGGTGGCGCACAACTTAAACTGCACGAGGCGACACGAGACAGGTTCAGCAAAAACTCCAAATGGCTAACTGCCTAGACGATATCGCAGAACTACGGAAGACCATCGCTCTCAAGGATGTATAAAACAAAAGCACAAGTTGTTTCTGAAAGAAGGGAACTCTGGATTGTAGCTTTAAAGAACTCCGATCTTTCAGCTCCGAAGCCGTTTGGACAGTTGTTAGAATAATCTGGCCTTTACGTGGAAATAAACATCTCATTTCTTGGTTTTGTTTGTAGGATTATTATGAAATTTCATCATTTTCCAAATCCAGTTCTGCTGTAAAAAGCTTGTGGAATAAACAATGTCAAGCATAAAAGTTATTGGCAACTGCATCATCTGCTATGGATCTCTACAGGCTGAAACTGTGCAGACGGAGCCAATCTCCACCGCTCCAAACCCTCGGCCGATTTCTGTCCCTAAAGCCGACTGGAAGTCAGGCGCATCCTCAGGCAGCCAGGTGCTGTTGCAGAATCAGCTGATCGGCATCTGCAATAGATAAACCAATGAGGTCGACCTCTACTCCACACTGAGGTTGTTCAGAGAGCCGCCATCGGCTGATTCCTCCTCCTCCCCATCAGCAGCGGACCCTTCACACTGCTGTACGCAGATGAAGCGTGGCTCTTTCAGATCACAGTCATGGCTGAAGCAGAATGTTTACCAAGCCTTCACGCAGCCTGCCTGTTTGTTTAGTCACGTGTCATCGTGACGTCACCGCACCTGCACAGATGAACCAGTGATAAGACTTCCTGTGTCCTGTCACCGGCTCACCTACTGATCATGTCGTTCATTCGGGCACGAACCGGTGGTTCCGGTCAGGAAAGAGACCAGAACCGGCGGCCCAGTAAACTCTACAGCTGGAGTTTGTTGGTACCACACAGATTTAGACAGCTAAGCTACGATGCTAAGCAGCTAGCTGCGGCTGGCTAGCACGCGTGAAGAAGGCAACCGGAAGTGACTGAGATTTAATCCTAATTTCATGAACAACAGTAAAACATCAGCAGAATTCTTCAGGCCCGAGCCGGTCCACTTCTCCTCCCGAGGGGAAAAACACCAAATCCTCCGTTTTCTTTCATACCTCCACTATTTTGGAACACTGGGTCCCTTTGCCGGCGCCGGGCCCGCCCAGCACGAAGACAACGTTCGGCTTCGTCATCACCGACCGCCGGGTTAACACGCTGGGTACTCTCTGACACAAGCTACCGACGACGCGGACGAACATTAACTAGCCCCGGAGGGAGCAGACCGGTGAATGCGTGTCCGTTTCTGCCGCTGGGCAAGGCCACATCACTTCCGCTATGGACCTCTCCGACCAATGGGGCTTCGCGCCGGGGCCGTGATGCGGTCTCGTGGCCACGCCCCCACGTGCTTGTTATTTTTAATGCAGAGACTGGGTGGCGCCCCTCCCCGCCCCTCCCTCCGCTACAGCATCAGCACCTCCAAACCGAGCAGCGACCCCGCCGGAAGAGGATGCTCTCTGGTGAGTTGTGCTGGACCGCCCGGTGACACGGTACCGGCGGGCGGGATGCTTTTATCACGGTTATTCTGCCTTGCTGCTTCCATTCATCATGCACCATTCATGCGTCTCCGAGAATGGAAGCCCGCTTCGGGGAGAGCGTCACAATAGTCCGCTGCAGCCCCGCCGGCCCGCCTTTTCAGCACGAAGTCGCATCTTCTTCATACAGGTCTGAGTGATGAAGAGCTCCATTTTGAGTTGGGTGGGCTCCGTGTGAATCCTGGGCTGAAACGAGGAAAGCCAGCGAACAAAGGTACCCCAGCCCTCCTCCGTTGACGCACCTGGCTGCCCTGTCGCCTCCTGACATGACAGCTCGGAGCCGGGAGCAGGGCAGCAGGATTCAGGGGCACCGACGTGCGGCCGGACGTGCGGACTCGACGGGGAGCAGAGGACGCGCGGCGGGGAGCCAGCAGCAGCCTCGGGGAGGCCGGATTGTAGTTTGCGGGGACGAGTGCCAAGGGCAGTGCGGCAGTCAGCAGTCAGACCGGGGGGAGGAGGCTGCGGAGATCTGTGACATACTCCCCCCTAACTCCACTTTCTACACCATGCTGGAGAAATGATGGCGGATGTTGGCTTGCTCCCTTGACTTTCAAACCATCCTCCGAACTTCTTTAACCCCAGCCAGTCAGTGGTGATGTGCAGTTAAAGGTTCGGTTTGCTCTCCATTGGGTGGAGGCTGGAGGGGACTGATGAGCATACTGTCCAGGTTTCACTTGCTCTCTCTGGTTCTGCTCGTTCTGCTCTTCACCTGCGCTATGGGCTGCATTCAGAGCATCGCGTGCAAGCCCCGCATCAGACGCGAGAACATCGTGGTCTACGAGGTGTCCGCCTCCATCGACCAGTGTCCCACCATCATCGAGGAGAACTCTCCAATCGTGCTTCGTTATAAGACGCCCTACTTCAGAGCTTCAGCAGGAGTTGTGATGCCACCCGTGCCCCGCAACGAGACATGGGTGGTGGGCTGGATCCAAGCCTGCACCCAGATGGAGTTCTACAACACGTATGGTGATATTGGCATGTAAGTGTGCACAGGACACCGCCAGGCTAGCATGTGTATGACATCTAGGAATATCTCACCTAC